>NC_137871.1:11374261-11396960 GCF_963924005.1 Protomyctophum bolini | reverse complement strand
TATAGGCTGTATACATACAGTATAGTACAAATAAAAATATGAAAATGTGCCTGTGTTATTTTAGATGTGTTTAAATATATTTAATGCGTAGCGTGTGTGTGTGTGCTGGTTCTGCTCTGCTTACTCTGATTTCGCACTTACAGTATTGCTCTGAATAAGAGTGTCTGCTCATTGTAATTTAGTGTAATTTAGGCATAAAAAGGAGGGGGCAGAACCCAGGGGGGGGGGGGGGGGGGGGACCTCGGTCAATGACGTATATGGTTTTATGTGCTCCGCCTTATCTTATATGGTATACACCGCTAACACCAAGCTCTTGGGAAAAGATTAATGAGAGAAAGAAAGAGGTGTATAATGGTGAATGAATGCACGGCCTGCAGGCCCACACAGCAGCTGGGTTGCGCCCCCACCAGAGGTACTGTACTGTACTGCCGTACTAATTTTGAGTTGAGCAATTTCCATTTTACTTTATACTTTTCTGCTCCACTGGCGTGGACCGCCCCTCCCCCCCCCCCCCCTTCATGGCAATGGTGGCGCAACTGGTCTCAGATCTGTGCCTGCGGGGCAGCGACTATCCCAGAATGCCCAGTGGAATATACCGGCAGGGAAGCACTGAAGTGCTGCAGCAATAATGGTGACATCACCACTCATTAAGGCTGAAGATGATGTGAGGAAATGTGTTAATAGCGCTCTGTCGTGATGACGGGAGAGATGGCCGCCTTCTATACAGTACCTCTGCTTGTGGGTTTAACAGAGAAGATCTTCACCCATTTAGGCCTGACCTCAAAATTTAAATAAAATCTTCTATAAAATATTTTCACGATTCTTCAAAAATAGCAGACCTACAAGCTCGTAGCGCGCTATGAGCTTGTATAGGTCTGCTATTTTTCAATAGCTAAATTATAACATAATGTTTCAACACAACACACCAAAAAGGGGTTCCCACGCAAAATGGGTTAATGAACAAGGACTTCCATCGGGTCGTGCGTATATTGAGGATTATTTTCCACACACTTTTCTGTATTCATGCTTGCCTTGTATAACATTCATTCATTCATTATTCATTCATTTGACTACTATATACATAAGCACGCAAAAAAAAAAAAAGCAAATAAAGAAATAAAGAAAAGTTATGCAAGTGGTGGTTCGGCACAAACAGTCGATCTATACAAGCTTATACGACGCGGCGCAAAAGGGACACTTTGTGAGATTGTAAACCGGCTTTTTTTTTTTTTAGCAAAGACATTTTAGTGTAGAGGGAAAAAGAAAACACTCGTGGGGTAACCCTGGTTAACATAGCATATCGTTGAAGTGGTTTTAACCCATTTTGCGCGGGAACCCATTTTGGTTGTATAAGCATTATGTTGTGCTTTAGCTATTGAAAAATAGCAGATCTACAAGCTCATAGCGCGCCACCGAGTGGCGCACTACGAGCTTGTAGGTCTGCTATTTTTTTTTAAACCGTCAGGATTTAGAAGACACTTTTAGAATCTGATCTCAGGTCAAAATGCGTTAAAGAACCACCATTCTTCTGTGCGTTAGAATCCGATCTCAGGTCAGAATGGGTTAAGTCTATTTGTGTCCACCACACCCATTTCCCCTCTGTTCGGTTCAAAACTATTTTGTTCCCCCCCCCCCCCCCCCCCACCTCCTATCCCTATAGCAACCACGTCGGTGACTTCCTGTTTCCTCTCTGCACGGCCGGCCGGCCGGCCGGCCCTCCGCCGTGAAAAGCTAAAAATCTAAAAATAAAACGCCCGGCCTTTTCCTGAAGGCATGAAGCTCTGTCACCATTGTTCAGGCGTCAGCTGTTGCTTCGTTCTTATAGCCGGGGCCTCCTGCATCATATGGCTGTAGTGACTATAGTCAGTGGGTCTGGGGTCAGACAGAGCATGGCCAATGTCCAGAGAGAGAGGGCGAGGAAGATTAGCCCATTCTGACCCGAGATCAGATTCTAAAAAAATGTCTTCCACATCCTGACAGTTTTCTGAAAGAGCTGTGTTTCTATGTCAGTCGTTCTTCGACTTTTAAAAAATAGCAGACCTATACAAGCTCGTAGCGCGCCACTCGGTGGCGCGCTACGAGCTTGTAGATCTGCTATTTTTCAATAGCTAAAGCATAACGTATGAGGAGAGGAACTATATAGAACCTCAACATCAGCAGACTGGCGCCGCGTTCATTATGGTTTCATTACCTCCTGCCTATTTAAGATTTCCCTTCCCCAGTCAGGACAAAATGACTCGCTTTTATATGAGTATTCTGGAGGGGGAAAAGGCGTCGAGCATATTATCATAGATGAAAACATGGAGGAGAGGGGTGTGGGGGTGGTGGAGTCGTTGCTGCGTGCGGGGGGAAATGGCGAACAGCCATGGGAGCAGCAAGTGAAAGATGGATTCTCTTTCATGGTGAACCAGTTGTCCAACTTGTGTGCGTTGCTCCCCAGACAGCAGAGGAGGAGGATAATCGTGCCCTGAGACTATGTTCCTTAATCACGAGGCAGCCTTCCTGCTGTGCCGTCTGTCCAAGTGGACCAGTACAGTGTAACCAGCCTATACATGAAAGAGAAATCTGAAGCACTACAGTATGCATCTATCTATGTCTAAACGTAGCTTGAAATTAGGGGGGGGGGGGGGGGGATTTTTCCGTAAAAGCGCATCTAACACCGCTCATCCAAAGGGGAATCCCCCTCTTGGCCAAAGGGATAATTATGATATTAGGCTTCTGGTCTTCAAGCAGGGCTGCTCTGATACATCTGCTAAAGTTTCAACCCTATATATATATATTATAATAATAATAATAATTAATTTGTTGACCGGACTCCCCCAGACCCAGGGTCTCTACTTGGCCATCAACGTTTGTTTCTACATTGAGGTATTGCTACTTTTACTCAAGTAAAATAATCCGAGTCATTCTTTCGACGGCCGTATGGTCTTTTAACTGGCTGGTTTCCATGTGCATGGTTCTGTTACATAACCGTTTTTACATTATTTGTTATAGATTTCCCATTGTTCTCAGGCCCGGTTTGGTTGAGCTGAGGACAGAATCCCATTCTATATAAGCCACCGGGCTGAACCACAGCTATAAAAGCAAGAGAGGATTATGAAATGCTTCACCTATCCTCCCTCACTAGAGAGAAAGCTGCTTTACATTCTAACCCACCCCTGCTCACACACACACACACACACACACACTGCCAAGGAGTTCAAAAGCATGGCGCTGGACTGGAGTACAGACGGCGTTTTGGGTTGAAGGGGTTGGTTTGAGCACGAACCTTTTCTTGCAGTGTGTGACCCAGAAATATTGATCCGTGCCCGTTGCAAAAACCCAACGCAATGCGGTATTTAGTGATACTTTAACGCATTTAGACCTATACGTTCGATTCTACAAAATGTCTTCTATAAATCCTGACAGTTTTCGGAAAAACCCTATGTTTCTAATGTTAGTCGTTCTCAAACAATTTCATGTCAAGGACTCCCACAAAATGTAATGTAATTGGCCGCCGACCCCCATCTGAAAATATGTTGTTTTTCAGGAACCCCCTCAGAAGTTAAAATGTTCGCTGTGAAAGAATATATTCAAACATTTGGGCCACATTTTCACGACTTTTTCTAAAATAGCAGACCTACAAGCTCGTAGCGCGCCTTTGAAAAATCGAAGAACGACTGACATAGAAACATAGCTTTTTCAGAAAACTGTCAGGATGTAGAAGGAATTTGTAGAATCGTTCCCAGGTCAAAATGGGTTGAACAAGTGTAAAAGAGGCACTATGCAACCATTTGTATGAATAAAATGTCATTTTGTCCAATCTGTAGTACAAACCCAATAACATCAACACAGAAGCCTTTGTGCCTTTTTACACTCCTCAGTCCACCACCATGTTCAACCAAGATTCCAACATTCATTTCCTATTAACAATTCAATTCCTTTCACATAATCTTTTCAGCGTTCATTTTCCCCTTCCATAAATAACCTTTATCGACCTTGACTGTGTGTGTGTGTGTGTGTGTGGCTCATTGACTCTCATAGTTGAGTGTAATTCTTTCAGTTTATATAAATAATGCAATTCACAGTTTAGGCACTTTTCTCATAGATATGGCTCATCTCTCTCCCCACGGAAACACTTCACACAACTCCATGCTGCACTGATGTAAAAGGGCTCCCACCGCGCACGCACGCGCACACACACGCACACACACACACACAGAACTGAATAACAATTCCCATCAACAAGCCTCAGGAAGCAGGTGTTTTCACACGCGGGGGTAGAGTAGAGAGTGGATAGAAGGAGTGGGGGAGGATCAGTGATGCGAGGAGAAAGAAAGAAGAAGAAGTCTCGATGTGAGAGAGAAGAGGAGGAGGAAGGTCGGCGGTGGTGGAAGTGAGGGGGGGGGTCGGGGGGGGGGAGCGATGACGTCGTCCCGAGTGACCGCAGGACGGACAGAGGAGACGGGGGGGGGGGGGGGGGGGGTTGCGTAACGCGTCCTCCATGCGACGCCACACGTGTTGGCGCACATAGACGGCGACGCGAGAGGTCAGACGGACCGGACGGGGATCCGAAACGAAACGATAACGCGAACGGAAAGTGGCAGCTGCCAGAAAAATGCGGCCCCCCCCCCCCCCTCGTCTTGCTTGAAGCCCGCAGGGTACAGTATACTGATGGTGACTAATTATGATGAAGTAGAAGGACACAGTGCACGGGCCAGGGCTCGAAATAGCGACCATTTTGGTCGCAAATGCGCCTGAATTTTAACCTTTGCGACCTAAAAATATATTTGGGAGCACCAGTGCTACTACAAATAATTACTGTGGTGCGCCTGGCTACAACGATCAATTCTCGAAAAACGGGCGCTCTGAGCCGCAGCCGCTCTATCCAACTCCACTGCAGACTCCTGTCTGCTAGCTGCACTAGCACTTGATGCTAACAAACCAACGTGTGTAGTTAACTACTCTTTGACACAACGGTACGGGACAACGTTGAGCGCTGCATTGCTCACATTCCAGAGCGCCTCGGCTCGCAACTTCACTATGTGTCAGAAAGTACATTATTTCAAGGCAGCGATTCAGAAAAGACCGGAGCGGTACGCTACGGACTCTGTGATTGTGAATGTAAAAGAGGAGGAGGCGGACCGGCGTGTGTGTGTGTGTGCGTGTGTGTGCGCTCGCGCGCTTGCAAGAGAGAGAGAGAGGGAATGAGAGAGAGGTAGGGAATGAGAGAGAGGGAGGGAGAGAGAATAGCAGACTTGTAAGTGTTTCTACCTGGTTTCTACATAGCAGCAGTATTGCTACTTTTACTTAAGTATAACATTAGAGTAATTTTCCAGCACTGAAGTGGTAGGCATAGTGAGTAGGCATAGCTATAAATACCATGTTTTACATAGAAATTATTTTATATTAGAAATTCTAATTATATGATCTAAATAGGCTATGAAGGTGAAAAACACAAAACAAAGAAAAAGAAAACGGGTGATGTGACTGGCCGGAATCAGTGTAGACTAGAGGGTCCTCAACTGGAGATGTTTGATGCCTCGGCCTCTTTGAAGAGATGGATGGATGAGGGACAGAAAGTCTCGACACTACATTTTAAATTCTGGCATGTATTTTTATACTTTAGTCATTTTATGTTATTTGTAAACCACACGTTATATTATTGTTTTTATGAATGTAAAAAAACATATTAGTGCTCCTTAGATTTTGGTGGGTGCTCCTAATTCTTTTCTGGTGCTCCTTCATTTTGAAATTGGGAGCACCAGTGCTACCAAGTAAAAAAGTTAATTTCGAGCCCTGGCACGGGCAGATGGCTTCTGCCTCGTTACTGTACAGGGCGTATACAGTAAGCACAGTGGCGTCTATTCTCGCGGTGCCACAGATTGAAAACCCCGTTAATTTTTATGAAAATATTTATATAAATTATTTTTACCCATTTTTTACCTGAGATCAGTTTGAAAAAAATGTCTTCTACATCCTGACAGTTTTCTGAAAAAGCCATGTTTCTATGTCAGTCGTTCTCAAAAAATAGCTAAAGCATTACATAATGCTAACACCAAAAGGGGTACCCGCCCCAGAATGGGTTAAGCCTTCAAGCCACCCAGACTCCTGGTGAACCGTGACCATAAAAAGCATTTTGATTCTGTGTCATGTAGTTGAATATCGAATAAATATTTTTCGCGGTTTTCAATTTCAATTCTGATTGAGCTTTGAGGCTTGCCATAATCTCTTACCATAAATGACTTGACATGAATGACCCCAGGTAAGATACCTCTATGAGCTTTTATAACCAAAATGTAGCGCCTCTAAAAGCCTATATATATACTAGAGTGCAGTGACAGCAGCAGTTGTAAATAGTTAACTTCCACCTGTGATGGTGTCGACGTCCGCCACTGTTCTGCTGAGGTGTTCAGTGATTAAATGTCACTCCAAATGTCACTCCTCCCCCCCCCAGGCCACGAGTCTCTCTCTCTGTGAACCACTTCCAAGGTCCCATACCTGCAGTGTCACTATTTTCGTGAGGGTATATGTATTTGTATAGGCGGAAATATTCACAGATGAAAAAGTTAGTTTTGCTAATTTCACAAACATCCTATCCTACGTATGTTAATGTTGGCTGACGGTGAGCATAAAAGGGACAAGGAATGACGGATACAGAGATGTCCATATATGAGCATTTTTGGTGAGATTGATGCTGTGACTTAGGTGTGAGGGCCACGTACGTAGTTTAACTTTAGGTGTGAGGGCCACGTAGGTAGTTTTACTTAGGTGTGAGGGCCACGTAGGTAGTTTTACTTTAGGTGTGAGGGCCACGTACGTAGTTTAACTTTAGGTGTGAGGGCCACGTAGGTAGTTTTACTTAGGTGTGAGGGCCACGTAGGTAGTTTTACTTTAGGTGTGAGGGCCACGTAGGTAGTTTTACTTAGGTGTGAGGGCCACGTACGTAGTTTTACTTAGGTGTGAGGGCCACGTAGGTAGTTTTACTTAGGTGTGAGGGCCACGTACGTAGTTTTACTTTAGGTGTGAGGGCCACGTAGGTAGTTTTACTTTAGGTGTGAGGGCCACGTAGGTAGTTTTACTTAGGTGTGAGGGCCACGTACGTAGTTTTACTTATAGGTGTGAGGGCCACGTACGTAGTTTTACTTAGGTGTGAGGGCCACGTAGGTAGTTTTACTTTAGGTGTGAGGGCCACGTAGGTAGTTTTACTTTAGGTGTGAGGGCCACGTACGTAGTTTTACTTATAGGTGTGAGGGCCACGTACGTAGTTTTACTTAGGTGTGAGGGCCACGTAGGTAGTTTTACTTTAGGTGTGAGGGCCACGTAGGTAGTTTTACTTTAGGTGTGAGGGCCACGTAGGTAGTTTTACTTTAGGTGTGAGGGCCACGTAGGTAGTTTTACTTTAGGTGTGAGGGCCACGTACGTAGTTTTACTTATAGGTGTGAGGGCCACGTAGGTAGTTTTACTTAGGTGTGAGGGCCACGTAGGTAGTTTTACTTTAGGTGTGAGGGCCACGTAGGTAGTTTTACTTTAGGTGTGAGGGCCACGTAGGTAGTTTTACTTAGGTGTGAGGGCCACGTAGGTAGTTTTACTTTAGGTGTGAGGGCCACGTACGTAGTTTTACTTTAGGTGTGAGGGCCACGTAGGTAGTTTTACTTAGGTGTGAGGGCCACGTAGGTAGTTTTACTTTAGGTGTGAGGGCCACGTAGGTAGTTTTACTTAGGTGTGAGGGCCACGTAGGTAGTTTTACTTATAGGTGTGAGGGCCACGTAGGTAGTTTTACTTAGGTGTGAGGGCCACGTACGTAGTTTTACTTAGGTGTGAGGGCCACGTACGTAGTTTTACTTTAGGTGTGAGGGCCACGTAGGTAGTTTTACTTTAGGTGTGAGGGCCACGTACGTAGTTTTACTTAGGTGTGAGGGCCACGTACGTAGTTTTACTTAGGTGTGAGGGCCACGTAGGTAGTTTTACTTTAGGTGTGAGGGCCACGTAGGTAGTTTTACTTTAGGTGTGAGGGCCACGTAGGTAGTTTTACTTTAGGTGTGAGGGCCACGTAGGTAGTTTTACTTTAGGTGTGAGGGCCACGTAGGTAGTTTTACTTAGGTGTGAGGGCCACGTAGGTAGTTTTACTTTAGGTGTGAGGGCCACGTAGGTAGTTTTACTTAGGTGTGAGGGCCACGTAGGTAGTTTTACTTAGGTGTGAGGGCCACGTAGGTAGTTTTACTTAGGTGTGAGGGCCACGTAGGTAGTTTTACTTTAGGTGTGAGGGCCACGTAGGTAGTTTTACTTAGGTGTGAGGGCCACGTAGGTAGTTTTACTTTAGGTGTGAGGGCCACGTAGGTAGTTTTACTTAGGTGTGAGGGCCACGTAGGTAGTTTTACTTTAGGTGTGAGGGCCACGTAGGTAGTTTTACTTAGGTGTGAGGGCCACGTAGGTAGTTTTACTTAGGTGTGAGGGCCACGTAGGTAGTTTTACTTTAGGTGTGAGGGCCACGTAGGTAGTTTTACTTATAGGTGTGAGGGCCACGTACGTAGTTTTACTTATAAGTGTGAGGGCCACGTAGGTAGTTTTACTTTAGGTGTGAGGGCCACGTAGGTAGTTTTACTTTAGGTGTGAGGGCCACGTAGGTAGTTTTACTTTAGGTGTGAGGGCCACGTACGTAGTTTTACTTATAGGTGTGAGGGCCACGTAGGTAGTTTTACTTAGGTGTGAGGGCCACGTAGGTAGTTTTACTTAGGTGTGAGGGCCACGTAGGTAGTTTTACTTTAGGTGTGAGGGCCACGTAGGTAGTTTTACTTAGGTGTGAGGGCCACGTAGGTAGTTTTACTTAGGTGTGAGGGCCACGTAGGTAGTTTTACTTAGGTGTGAGGGCCACGTACGTAGTTTTACTTTAGGTGTGAGGGCCACACGTACGTAAAAAATAGCAGAAACACCAGCTATTCTCACTCGACGCTGAAGACAAAAGCATAAAATAGGGCTTAAGCATTTCAGAGGTTAACGGCCTCAGCCCTTTAAAGAGAGAACTCTGCCAAAAGACCACCATTAAAAATAAAGTGTTTATGTCACAAGTACTTGAACCCTGACCAGTGGAGAGTGAAATCCCCTGGACAGCCGTATATATAGAGAACAATCCCAGCATGCACTTTGATACAGCTGAGCCCCCAGGCCTCATGGGCAATAATCACTGTATATCCTGGTTCCTGTGTGACATCACTGTCTGGAATCACCCCACATTTTCACTATAGCGCTGTCAAACTGTGGCAGGGATGCAACGTGCGCGCGTGTGTGTGTGTGTGTGTGTGCGTGCGTGAGGGTGCAATTCCACCTACTGGGCCCCATGGGGAAATAAACAGAAGTTTATGTGCAGTCCCGAAAGTGAATGCCTGCACAGTATGCCTCCACGCACGCACGCACACACGTGCACACACTCACACGCACACAACACACGCGCACACACTCTCACACACACACAGAAGCGTAGCATTCGGAGAACGGATAGAACGCATTAGCATAGTGCATTGCGCCTGCAGTCTCAGCCGACACGCAGCCATGTGAATAAACCCGTGGAAACTGCTTTTGTACGGAGCAAAGGAAACCCTCATAACAGTTATATAAGAGAACACAGAAGCCTAGAGACTCTCTCTCTCTCTCTCTCGGTAACACACACACACACACACACACAGATAAACATGCACATGGATACAAGCAGGCACACAAAGTCAAACATAAAATCAGACACAAAAGACCCAGACACACCCCCACACACACACACACACACACACACACACACACACACACACACACACACACACACACACACAGAGTTGTTTCACATTCAGACAGCATAACTGTCACTGTGGAGACACAGACCTAAAACTTGGCAGCAGCACAGAATGAACCGTTTTTACATACTGTATACTGTGGACTGCACACACACACACTTCTTATTATTGTCTTAATGAATAAATAAGCCTATGGGAATGTGATAGAGATTCATTGCACATGGAGTATGAGGCCGAGCCGAGATTGGACAATGTTGGGAAAAACGTCTGTCTGTCTGTCCGTCCGTCCGCGTGTGTGCGTGTGTGGGTGCTTTGGCGTGTGAATCATTCCCAGCTGTGTGATTCCATGTTTTTTTTCTTTCTCATCTCTACCTCTCCCTATATCTGGCTGCATGCTGCCGACTCATCCGTTTGTGATAAATGCTGTTGCATAATGCGATTATAGGACTGGACCGGCGCAGGTCGTCCCAAACATGCTCACGCAAGACTTCTGTTCAAACAACTCCTTTAAAGGGCTGCAGCAGTACCTGCAATATTGCGATAGTGCACCATTGACCAGCCAAACACAGGGGATGACCACACGACTCCTATGTTCATGTTTTCACTATTGACCAGCCAAACACAGGGGATGACCACACGACTGCTATGTTCATGTTTTCACTATTGACCAGCCAAACACAGGGGATGACCACACGACTGCTATGTTCATGTTTTCACTATTGACCAGCCAAACACAGGGGATGACCACACGACTGCTATGTTCATGTTTTCACTATTGACCAGCCAAACACAGGGGATGACCACACGACTGCTATGTTCATGTTTTCACTATTGACCAGCCAAACACAGGGGATGACCACGCGACTTCTATGTTCATGTTTTCACTATTGACCAGCCAAACACAGGGGATGACCACACGACTGCTATGTTCATTGCGAACGCAGTGAGCACTTACTATGAGACCTAGCAGATCATGTCTGTGTGTGTGTCTGTCTGTCTGTCCGTGTGTCTGTCCCGCTATCCAAATATGGAGTGTGTTGCATCAGCAATCACTCAGCTCCATGGGCACAAAAGGGGCCAGGTCCACTCAGCTCCATATATGGGCACAAAAGGGGCACCATATAAGGAGTCCCCAAAGCAGCTATACGTCCAAAACCCAAATATGTACGAGCTGCGTTCGCTTCCCGCGTTTGCGCGTCTTACTCGTGTTTTCACTATTGACCAGCCAAACACAGGGGACGACCACACGACTCCTATGTTCATGTTTTCGTCTATGCCATGTTTTCCGAATGTTCGCCTCGTATGAGAACATTACATATACCCAGAATTTGGACGCCATAGGGTTTATGTAGTGAATCCATTTCTTCTCAGCATGTCATGTCAAATCCAAATGGAAAGCAATCAACATCATAACAGAGTTAGAATAATCCTAAACAATCCAATTTCTTCTTGGGGGGGGGGGGCTGTGAAAAAGTTAACAAATGGAAGTAAATGGTGCATTTATACAGCTATACGTCTCATAGTAGCTATATATAGAAGTGACAGAGAGGAAGGTATTGCTATGGAGATTTTAAACACATCTATAAAAGAGTTGTTGTGCGTACGAGATGTAGCATTTTCCCAAGTGATGGCTTATATGGATATATGTTTGGGTGAGTAAAAATAGACAAAAAGAGAAAATGGCGCCAATACCGCCATAGAGTGTGACCCTAATCACTGTAGGGGGAATCCCTTCACCTCGATATCCATACTAGTCAGTGGAGGAGAGGAGAGGAGAGGAGAGGAGAGGAGAGGAGAGGAGAGGAGAGGAGAGGAGAGGAGAGGAGAGGAGAGGAGACTACATTTCCGGGTAGGCGGGGTTGCTGCATCTGCCCGTCGCACAACAGAAACTGAATGTTAATTATTGTTTATTTGTATTTTTATTTTATTGATGTTTCGTGGTTAGTTGCGAGTCGAGTCACCACCAGCTGAGCTTACGTCAACGAGGAATCTCAGGAACGCAATGTGTCGACAGCTGGGCGTGACGTAGTATATTAGCAGCGACATTGCCTTCATGTGTAGTTTCAAGGCTTTTGCGGCCACATTAATTCCATTTTCTCCAGAAACTGGCTGTATCAAAATATGAATGGACATCATTAACGACGCACAGCCACTCCCCTGACAGAAAGGCCGGGGTGGTCGGTTTATTTTTCAAACACATAGTTCTTATATGAAGCGATCTAAAATCACCCTATGGAGATTTCACTGCAAATTAACAAAGTACATGAACCTGTGTACTGGCGCCCTCTACTGAAAGTGACGTCAAACTTCGGTGCACTATAATAATGACTGGGAGAGAAGTCAATTCAAAGTAAAGGAACTGGAGAGGTGTCGACGCCAGCAGCTAATCCGCTGCAGAAAGAAAATACTGTACGTTCACCTCAGTTATCCTGACAGGAACTTCCAGAAGGCTTTTTTACATACTCAATTCCCATGATTGTCCAACTGCACTTCAGCATATTATTACTGTATAGGTTATATGTCACACACACAGGCCTGTTGCCAATTGTGACATTGATTAGACATTCACCCATTCACACCGACGGGAGGGGAAACCATGCAAGGTCGTTTAGGGCTTCAGTGTCTTTGCTCGAGGACACGTGACCAATTAGATGTGCCCTAATAACCCCTAATACACTACGAATGATTTAGAAAGATGTGTGTGTGTGTGTGTGTGTGTACACACACGTACAGTACACACGTACTTATTTTTATTTCTTTGCTATTTAAATCCTAACCCTGAAGCATGAGTTACTTTGTTGTGTGCCGATGATGCGAACAGAAAATAGCACTGCAAAAAATTGCGATCAGCTACTTGTGGCGTACGACACCGGCCTGCAACTGATTATAATTAGTTGCACGACACCGGCCTGCAACTAATCATAATTCATCATGACTAACATTTTAACTAAGCATTATGTTATACTTTATAGCTATTGAAAAATAGCAAATCTACAAGCTCGTAGCGCGCCACCGAGTGGCGCGCTACGAGCTTGTAGGTCTGCTATTTTTGAGAAATCATGAAAATGCAGCACAGATCTTTGAATATATTATTCTTTCAGAAGACTTTTTAACGTCAGGCCTAAATGGGTTGATATAACTATAATTGCCTATAATCCTGATCCTAATCGTAACCCCTACTTGAAATATATTTATATTTTGAGGACCAGGGACTCACAAATATAGAAAACACAACAGAAAAGTATGTGCGCACGCCGCACACGTGACACACACACACACACACACACACCTTTCTAAATCATTTGGCCGAGTTTCACACTGTGAACGTACCCCCACCCCCACCCTATAGGGACCGCCACAGCAACACACACAAATACACTTACAATAGGAGTCTCTTTCTCTCCTCTCTCTCTCTCTCTCTATCTCTCTCTCTCTCCCTCACCCACACACAGTCCCCATTTAGCTCACACTTAAAAGAGAGAGAGCCTAAAGATAGAAACTAAAAGACGAACAGGAGCCAGCCAGTGTCATGGCAACAAGGCGCTGTGGCTCACAAATGCTGTTTAGATGAGAAGTTATAATCACCCCCCAACCCCACCCCGAACACACACACACACACACACACACACACACACACACACACACACACACACACACACACACACACACACACACACACACACACACACACACACACACACACACACACACACACACACACACACACACACACACACACACACACACACACACACACACACACACACACACACACACACACACACACACACAAGCGCCTGTTTCAAAAGTATACACCTTTTCATTTGCCTCGTTCATTGAAAAGGCCTGGTCAATGAGGAGGAGGGCCATTTACATGTAAAATGGCCTTGTTATTGTTATTCATTTTGTTTAGTTTTTCCTTCGAATAATGTACAAACATGTATGAACAGGAAGGACTGTATAGTGTCAGTTGTATTCAGTGTACTCTGTGAAATGTGTCATATTATAATCCCATATGGGATGGGCCAAAATGGCATGACACGAAAATAAATATTTCATTCATTCATTCATTCTCTCTCTCACACACACACACACACACACACACACACACACACATGAAGCGACTGAACTCTTCCAACCAATTGTAAAAAGGAAATGTGCCGTTAAAATGATTATGTCCAATATATCACTAACTGTAACATATACCTTTAAGGAGTGAACACCATGGTTCTGAATCAGGGACAATGTACATCACTCAACAATATATCGATCCATCAATAGTTTTACACTTTATTAATTAAGCTATTCTTGGCGGGAACCCCTTTTGGTGTTTTAAGCATTATGTTATGCTTTAACTAGTGAAAAATAGCAGATCTACAAGCTCATAGCGCGGCACCGAGTGTGTAGAATAATTGGGAAATGGGTTAAAGATGACCAGCTTGCATGATACCAACGGACGTTGGTTCTACCAACGGACAGCTTTAACCCATTTTGGGCGAGAAACCCTTTTGGTGTTAGCATTATGTTATGCTTTAGCTATTGAAAAATAGCAGATCTATACAAGCTCATAGCGCGCCACCGAGTGGCGCGCTACGAGCTTGTATAGGTCTGCTATTTTTGAAAAATCGAAGAACGACTGACATAGAAACATAGCTTTTTCAGAAAACTGTCAGGATGTAGAAGACATTTTCAGAATCTGATCTCAGGTCAGAATATAGGTTAAAGAATTCCATTATCTCACGCCTATAGGACCGCTGCTGTCCGTGAAGCAGACTGTATTCCATTGTTCCTGTGTGTGTGTGTGTGTGTGTAAAAGTACCTATATATTGTGTGTGTGTGTCGGACACACACACACAATATATAGGTACTTTTACACATCAATCAGGTTAAGAGCCATGAAAGCCTGACAGAAAGAGAGCTGACCATATTAGATCAATGTGCATGCAGCCTTTTTGCACACGTGTGTGTGTGTGTGTGTGTGTGTGTGTGTGTGTGTGTGTGTGTGTGTGTGTGTGTGTGTGTGTGTGTGTGTGTGTGTGTGTGTGTGTGTGTGTGTGTGTGTGAGTGAGTGAGTGAGTGTGTGTGTGTGTGTGTGTGTGTGTGTGTGTGTGTGTGTGTGTGTGTGTGTGACTCACTACGTTAACTTGCAGCGGCTCTGATCCAGGTCGTAGCAGCCTCTTCCGGCAACTTCCAGAGTCTCCAGATCGCAGACGCACCGACGAGGACTGGCCCACTTCTGCAGGACGGACGGACGGACGGACGGACGGACGGACAGGCAGACAGACAGACAGACAGGCAGGCAGACAGACAGACAGACAGACAGACAGGCAGACAGACAAGACAGACAAGGCAGACGGACGGACGGACGTGTGAATAATTATTGCACATACAGTATAGTACCACGTTATATTCTTTGAGGCCAGCTGAAATATAATTTCATATCGACTTAAGAGGGGTCAGGAACAAAAAAAAGCATAAAGCTTTGAAATACACAAAATAAATTACACAGGGATTCACGAGCTGAAAACAGCGCAGGGGGGGGGGGGGGGGGGCACAGTAGGGTGTACTGTACATACTACTTAATATGACGGGACAGAACGGGAGCCAAAAATAAATTGCCCCGCTTGAGAATGAATCTGCTTGTTATATACATGAGAACGTACACCAATGGGTACAGTGTGAGGGCAAAGCGCCGGGGAGCGTGAATGTGAAGTATATTTATTCTCATCAGTCTGAGTCATTATGCCATTTCTCCCCAACTCACACACACACACACACACACACACACACACACACACACACAACGTGGCTCTTCTTCCAAGCGGGACCAGAGACAGGGGGGCGTGGCTACATGACACTGAGGATGATACATGCGGAAAGGAGCTTTGTCTGCTTTGGCCATAACCATTTAAAGGGACGTTTCACTTTTCTGGGTTCAATGTTCAACCATATCTTAACCAATATATTCCCTTGTTATCACTCAGTATTATGTGATGTTTCCTCCCTCCCCTATACGCGGTCTCTCCTGCTGTCTGTCTGTCTGTCTGTCCTTCACTGTATATACCACTCATCCTTCCTACTGTCTGTCTCTCTCATACACTGTCTCTCTCTCAGCTTTCCTATACTGTCTGCCTCTCATATACTGTCTCTCTCACACTGTCTGTCTGTCTGTCTGTCTGTCTTACACCCTCTCTCAGCATTCCTATACTGTCTGAGTCACCCTGAGCTTTTCTACAACCTGTCTCTCCGACCGAGTCTCTCTCTCTCTCTCTCTCTCTCTCTCTCTCTCTCTCTCTCTCTCTCTCTCTCCTGCCTGCACCACCGAGACAAGGTCCTTGAGGCCTCTATATCGCCGCTCTGTTCTTTATTTTTCCATTCCTCTCTTTCTGAAGGTCAAACAGAATGAGATAAGTTCATGAAGTGATGCAATAGCCTGTAAAATATAGCCTGCCGTTGCTGTCGGGGAAAAAACCCACCTAACTCCATTTTTTTAGGTGGTTTTTTTTTTCCACATAAATCAATACTACTGAACACCCTTTACGTCTGTGTGTTGGTAAAAAAAATATTGAACCAATGAAAAAAAGAAAAACTCTTTTGGTGTTAGCATTATGTTGTGCTTTAGCTATTGAAAAATAGCAGATCTACAAGCTCATAGCGCGCGCCACCGAGTGGCGCGCTATATACGAGCTTGTAGGTCTGCTATTTTTGAAAAATCGAAGAACGACTGACATAGAAACATATAGCTTTTTCAGAAAACTGTCAGGATGTATAGAAGACATTTTTATTGAACGCTCAAACGAAGCAAACACACACGCGCACACGCACGCACACACACACACACACACACACACACACAGTATATGGGTAAGGTAAAGGGGTATAGTATACCTGTGGGTTGCAGCAGCCGTGCCAGGGCAGTGAGCGTGCTGGGGGGCAGAGGGAGGGAGCGGCACCGCTGCAGAGACGCCCTCAGGGGGGGGGGCTCTAGCGGCGAGACCCCCGACGGCCGAGACAGGGCCTGGTGGAGGAGGCAAGACTGGAGCAGTTAGGACACACACATACCCCCCCCTCCTCCTCCTCAGCACGGCAACCTCAATGACCCCATTAGCAGCACGCCGCAAAACACTTAGATCAATACATGCACTGCACGCATGCACGCGCACATAGGAACAGCACACACACACACACACTCACGCATATACACAAACGCACACGTATACACACACGTGACACACACACACACACACGCATGCACTAAGATACGCAGAGAAGCTCGCTCACAAGCCAACCACAAAAAGTATAAGGCAGTACAACCTCGTGCACACGCACAAACATGCTTTGATGCACACGCGTGCCCCCCCCCACACACACACACACACACTCACACATGCATGCATACATGTTGTGCAAGTGTCCGGGCACAGTTGCACACTTATGCACAGTACGGCGGCAGACGTGGTCACACACACACACACACACACACACACACACACACACACACACACACACACACACACACACACACACACCCACACACACCCACACACACCCCTTCGCCGTTGAAAAAGCATTTTCTGCCGCCTTGTCTCCCCTTCCGCAGTGAATTAAAGTGTCTCTCCTGGTGTGCATGCCCTGCGGCTAACCATGAGAGACTATACATCAGCCCCAAACCCTGGCGGTCTCACACACTCAACATGAACTGACTCCGAGTCAGTTAGGGCAATGAGAGCCAGAGCTTATGGGAGCGATGAGGCGGGAAATTGTCCAGAGAGAGAGAGAGAGAGAGTGAAGGGGGGTGGCGTGAGGGAAAAAGGGAATTAAATAGAAAAGAAAGACAGACAGACAGACAGACAGACAGACAGACAGACAGACAGACAGACAGACAGACAGACAGACAGACAGACAGACAGACAGAGCGTAGTGCATGCATTGTTTCAGAGGCAGTGAGTGAGTAAACACTGGGTTAGTCCTTCAAAGTCTGCAGCAGTGTGTGGTTGATACATTATGGGCTTTGAGAGGTCTATATTTATCATGACTGGTCAGGGATGCAGCTTTCCTTACTTTCATTTATTTCGGCACCGGGCGTAATAGGGCAAATATTTGGGTGTCTATTTCCGTGGGTTGGAACTGAGAGTGTTGGTGTGTGTGTGTGTGTGTGTGTGCGTGCGTGCTCGTGTTGTGTTTCCATGTGTTTTGACATCTTACTCTGAAGCGGCGCTCCGTCGTGGCTTGCGTCTCCATAGCAACACTGGCCTCTACGACGACCGAGCGAGGCCGGAGGCGGCCGGCCCCAGCCGCCGTCCCTCGTCTCGGCCCCGGTGGAGAGAGGTGCATGATGGGAGGAGTGGGTCGTATACGTCTCCGTCGGCATAGCGACCCACCCTCCTCCTCCTCCTCCGCGGCGGCGGCGTGCTGGCTACAGAGATGTCTCCCCGGCCCCGGGACGACGGACGTCCAGGGGTCCGACACGACGGCCGAGGACGGCCGAGGACGAGGGTGAGGGGGTCTGAGGGGGTCTGCAGAGTGTTTCCCTGAGCTACAGTGGACGCCGGTGGGGGGGCCGGACCACTGCACGCCGCCACAGCCGGTCACGTGACCACCGCCGGCTACCTGCTCGCACAGCTGTGACGGACACAACCTCAAAGTTATAACCACTTTCCAACCTGTGTGTGTGTGTGTGTGTGTGTGCGTGTGGGGGGGGGGGGGGGGAAGACTATAAATAATCAATAGATTTTACTTCTACTAGATTTATTTGACAGTTTACTAGTTTTCAGATTATTGGCTAAATGACCAAAAATAATAGGAACAGGATTTTAAAATACAACATTACATTAGGAGATTAATCCAGTGGTTTCCTAAAATGTGCCGACGTCTCGCGAAATTAGTCGGGAGTCATATTTCAAATTGACCCAATATTTTCACCAAGATTCAGACTAAAAGCCTATAAGTCTGTTGTTGTTCATTCCTGCTCTGTTAATCATCTCACGCCCCCCTCTTGACTTATCTGTGACTCTCTCTCTTGTGGTGCTGACCGTTAGGTTGAAAACCACTGACTGGACCAAAACCAGCAGTTCAAACACGCTCCACCCTAAGCAGCTACAACGTTTACAGGCTACTTACACACTGATGCTTTGGCTATTAATAACCCAGCGATGTCATGCAAAATAACATATCACTCAGAGGAACCAACCCGATCTAAAAGTCTACTTTTGAGTACTTCTTCCACCTCTGAAAACAGTCCATAACAATCATGTGTTGTGTTTTAAGCATCAGTGATGAGCCACACCCCCCCCAGACCGCTCCCTTAACGGATATTTTGCGGGCGAGGCAAAAAGAAAAAAGAAGAATTACAGTAAAGGCAGGTGGGGGGTTTGTACTGTAAATAAACAGCTAGTGATGAGGGAGGAGGGGGGATTTATGTGGTGCCGTCCGTTTAGCTAAATGACTACATGAGCGTAGATCAACGCCCTCCCCTCCCATGCTTCATGTCGTTCCCACAGCCCCCCCCCCCCTTGCATTGGAAACCCCTATGACAGCGTGCTGAGAGAAGTGAGATGTCATATCTCATTTTGTTATTGGGCCGTTGGATATAGGGCCTTAACGTGCCCCGACTCGTGGCGGCGTGAAGCTACAGGGAGATGACTAATGCCTCAACTGGACTGAGAAGGGAGGAGCTGCCGTTGCGAGGCCACGCACGCACGCACGCACCCACGCATGTGTGTGTGTGTGCATGCGCACACACAGACACACACACACACGCAGAGTCCTTCACTGTGGGAAACAGGCTTTCCGGGCTGAGGCAGGAAAGGACAAACTCCCGTGGTGTTATGTTCACTATAGCTGTGATGTGTGATCCTTGATGGAGGTCCCTCTCTCTCTCTCTCTCTCTCTCTTTGTTACCTCCTTTCTCCAACAGGTGGGGCAAAAGGACAGCTTGGCTATAGTGACAGGATTGACTGCAGGGGGGAATCTTTTCTTTAACATGCTATAGTTGTTTGATGATGGGTTTAGGAAGCATTTCATGTGAATGATGATGATGTTACACAAGGAGTTATGAGGCGTTGATGTGCGTGTGGTGTTACGTGATGTTACGTGATGGTGAAATTGTCTGAACGAATGAAGGCTGCAATGGAATCAGGTTAAGAAACAGACTGGCAGTTGGGCAGGAAAACCTTGTGTCTCACTTTGAGCCTGTCTTTGTCGAAAGGTTGAAAAACTGTCTGTAGGTTTTTTTTTTAAAGTAAAGTACTAACAATAGATAATTTTATCCCGTTCCCTAAAAAAAAGTTAAAACAAAAAGTGAGTTGGACATAAAATTATGATACAAGGTTGTCACCCAACAATATCACACAGAGACTATATAGAAATACAATTAACTGATAATGCATGAAGACAATTTAGCCACATTCATATTGCTAGGTAGTAACATTGATGAGCTGTGATGGTGTTTAACCCATTTTGGACTGAGGTCGATTACAAAAAAAGCCTTCTAATTCCAAACATTCTTCTGAAAAACCCATGTTTTCTATGTCAGTGTGCTCAACCTTTTTCATGTCAAGGACCCCCAGAATTATCTCTATTGGGCCACAGACCCCCATCTCAAAATATGTAGTTCTAGGGACCCCCCAGAAGCAAATATTTTAGTTAAAAATGTTCGTTCTGAAATATATATTCAAAGATTTGTGCCACATTTTCACGATTTTTCAAAAATAGCAGACCTACAAGCTCGTAGCTATGAGCTTGTAGATCTGCTATTTTTCAACAGCTAAAGTATAACATAATGCTTAAAACACCAAAAGGGGTTCCCATACCCCACAATGGGTTAAACCGAGTTATTAAAGTCGTATGCTCACCTTGAATATTTCCTCTGTGGAATCCGACGCCGGACAACGTTGGCCACGCTCGCGCCATCTCCGGTCTGCTCCGATCGGACATTGGCCTCTCCTCCTCGCGTCTGATGCGAGTCAGGTGGGCATCCCTGGAATCCTGCTCATTTCCTGAGTGTCCCTCCTCTGCGTCTCCTCCGGGCGGGGGGGACGCTCCGACGGATCCCTTTCATCGCCCGGCGGTGTTGTTGTTGTGTTCGTCTCCAGATGGTTGGACGTCGTGTGGTTGTTCTCTTCTGCAGGCCCGGCTAAGTCAGTGTCTCCTCCGTCTGTTAGTCTGTCCGTGGCCTCCGAGCTCACACGCCGGAGCAGCCCGTTGGCAGTGAGGGAATCGGGACATGCCCTGAACGCCTTCGACGACACCGGAGGCAGGGGAGCAGCGCGGTCGGACGCGTTGTTGCGGTGTGGTGGGGGTGCAGGGGTCACGGGGATGGAAGGGGCTGGGGGTTGGGGCTCTGGCTGACCCTCGCCGTGGAGAGTGAGAGACACGCTGTGCACGCCGCCGTGCACGGCCGCCGACCGCCGAGGGGCCCGCGGCGAGCCCACCGGCGACCTCTCCTCCCCTTCTTCTTCTGGCGAAGGGGAGAAGGACCGGGACGACGACGACGTCGTCGTCGTCGTCCGCCATTTCCTGGCCGTGTCCGCCACGCTGTTGAAGAACCGGAAGAGGCCGCCGAAGTGGCCCTTGTTGGTGGTGGTGTCCGTCGAGTGCTTGGGCGGCGGCACCGCCGGCTGAAAGTCTTTGACGGTTCCGAACTCCGCGGAGCCGAAGTCCGACGAGTCCACGGTCTTGTCGAGAGTGTGCGGCTCCGACTCGAAGCTGGTCTCCGAGTAGACGGGGTGCTGGGCCTTGTTCCCCAGGAGAGAGATCCTCCGCAGGTAGCTCCACACGTCCGGCCCCTTGGACCGCCGGGCGCCGGCCCCCGCCCGGTGGTGGATGGCGGGGCTTCCCCTCGCGGAGGAGGGCTCCTCGCACCACCCCGCGGCGGCCGCCGAGTTGTTGCAGTTGGACGAGTTGCTCTGCGCGGCGTTGCCCCTCTTGGTGTAGTAGACCCTCTCCAGCGACCTGACGCAGCCGTTCTGCATCACGGCCTCTCCCAAGGGGCCGTGGTACAGCTGGCCGTCCGGTTGGGGGCGGCGTCCGACAGGTCCACGTGCTCGAAGGAGCAGTCGAAGTCGCCCGTGTAGCCGGCGTACGAGTGCCTCTTGCCGCGGTTCCTCTGCAGCGTGCTGCCGCCGCCGGAGGACCCCCTGCCGGACTGCAGCGTCGGCGTCCCGACGAAGTCACCGCCGCGGCAGAAGGAGTCCGCCGGATCGTCCGCCATGAGCGAGCAGCCGGACTTCATGGTGGCCGACAGCTTCCCGGTCTTCCCCCGGAACACGTTCCCGGGGGACTTCAGCTTCTTGAAGGAGCGCACCTTGTCGGCGAAGGACAGCTTCATGGGGACGGCGGCCGCTTCCCCCGGGAGGATCATGGAGTGCGGCCTCGACCGCTCCAGCTCCGAGGCGGCCCTCCGTCGGGTCAGGATCTTCCAGATCCCGCCCGTTGTGGCGCGCGGCGCGGTGGGCCGCCGGTTGACCTCCGCCCTGTCCCTGCCGGGGGTTGAGGGAGGAGGCGGGGGAGGAGGAGGAGGGGGAGGGGGTGCCATCTGGTGATCTCCCTGCCCGGGCCCTGCAGGCGCGGGGTCGGGCGCGGGGTCGGGCGCGGCGGCACCAGAAGAGTCGACCTCCTGGATGCGGACGCTGCTACTTTCGTTCTCCACGTCCAGGGAGACGTTGAACAAGCGGTTGGCGAACCCGTTGGGGTTGCAGCTCTCGGCTGCGACGTGGCTGAGCGTCTGTTGTTCCATCCTCTCATCCCACACGTCTTCTCGTCGTGTCGGTTTGCGAGGCAAGTTGTCCCACACAGCGTCAGCTATCAACTTCAATGGCCATGGTAGAGCTCTGGCACTCACCGCACACCTAGAGAGGAATGGGACAGCACTGTTACTGCTGGGGTCAGACTATATAGGCCCGTTAAAATGACATGCAGGGTTTAGAAACACAAATACA
>NC_137871.1:11181761-11366761 GCF_963924005.1 Protomyctophum bolini | reverse complement strand
AAATGCCCGGGGATGTGCTGAGTGGACAGTAGACTATTCTGTTCAGCCTACAGTAGAAACATCTCTCTATACTGAAATAAGACTTTACTTTACATTTAAAGAATGCAGACAGCGACAGATAGCAAGGAGCAAGCTCAGTAAAATAATACCTCAGTGTTACACTTACCTCTAGTGGCCATATACAACATTACACCTAACACATAGATTGCAGTGTTGGCATGAGATCACCTCCCTGTGATCACAGCATATTTTAGATCACCTTGTATTAATGACTGAATCAAAGGATATTTCCAGTCAAGGCAATATTCAAAATTGGTTTATTCAATAAATATACCTAAAAAAAACCACAAACTATTCAACTCCAGCCTCTCACATGAAAAAAGTAAAAAGTCATACAGTATACTGATCTGTTCACTGCAAAGCAAGAGTTCACAAAGATGTGAAGTTACATTTCATAATTACAATGTAATAAATATAAAAAAGAACATGTTGAACTTGTCCAACACTTGTGTCCCCCCATTAATGTTTCCCTGTCTTATTTCTGGGCAACAAAGTCTTATATGCACACCTGATATGCAGGTAGGCAGGGCAGGGCTCAATGTATTCAGAAAAAAAATAAAAAATCACACCCGTGTGAACTGAGTGGTGCAACTCCCCTCTCCCCCCCACCCCTCGCTCTCTCTGTTTCTGGCACAACAGCGCCCCTACTGGTATTAATAGTCATACTGGTGCTCATAGTCACATAGGCGAACACATACTGTAGGTAGGTGAACACGGACATTGCTCTTTCTTGGAGTGGTCGCACCACTCAAACAATGCACAAGTGCACAAAGACCTGCACACCGTCCACTCTTGCAATACGAACACTTTTATTTAGGCAACGTTTCGGTCAAAGACCTTCTTCGGGCATCTCATCTCTGTCTTATTTCTGCCACTCAGCTCTGGAGCCATTTATTGAGTTGAAGTTCAAACTCCATTATCCAGTCATGATAAGCAGGTGAGAAGCTGAACACGTCCGCTGGTGTGTCATCCTGGGGAAACCCATCGCCATCGGCAAAGACAAAAATATTTCCTTTGAATTTTCCTCCACGTAGAGACCGCGGGATGTTGGCCCGCTCACTGTCCTCCAGCCCTCCTCTTCCGGTGGTTTTAGTTTGTCTTTGTTTTCATTCCTATACCAACAACAACTCTACAACATAACGGGAGTTGCCAACAGATTCAGCTGCAGGGCTCTGGACCAGCATTGAGAGATTAGGCGTGTGTTGACGACATGGGCATCATGATCTCGTGGCCACAGGGACTCACCACACGTTCACTGGCGACGTGTTTTAAATACTTTCTCAGGATGCGGGGAACGTCCCGGAGGCTTTCGATGGCGGGGTCCTTATCGGCCGAGGGGACGTATCTTCGAATGGCGACACGCGCCTGTGACATCAGTGTTTTGGGACAGACTGGTGGATTTTTCATAAAAGAAAAAGATATTAGTTTACTGCAGGGATATAATTTCAATATCTCTTGGAATGCTTTTTTATTTGCTCTTATTGTTTATACATTTTTATTGCACTTTGCTATAACTTTTTTATTAATAACTTCAGAAGGTGCTTTGGAACTGGTTTTAAAAAAAGTACTCTACGAAGTGTTATTTTGTTTAGGCTATGTTATCATCAGGACAGCTGAATGGACAGAGAGGCCTCCTCCGGGAATAAGAAGGGCTGCCCAGTCAAAGTGACGGAAGTGCCCTGCCGAGCGAGACACTTAAAACCCTGAAACTGCTCCCTGCATGTGCTGTAACATTGGCCCCGTGCCCACTGCTCCAAATAGTCTGGATGGGCAACGCAGAGGACACATTCGCGTACTGTTTGTGCAAATGTATACAATGACAATTAATTATTATCATGAGTATTGTTATTGCCTGTGCGGTGTGACATAATATGTATACCTTTTTGCTGTAACAGTTGTGTCAACTATCTATAGAATAATTGCAAATGTAGCTAAATGCCCCCCAAGACG
The DNA here is from genome assembly GCF_963924005.1 of Protomyctophum bolini. Classification (NCBI taxonomy): domain Eukaryota; kingdom Metazoa; phylum Chordata; class Actinopteri; order Myctophiformes; family Myctophidae; genus Protomyctophum; species Protomyctophum bolini. Next base: position 11,364,751 of record NC_137871.1, on the reverse strand, counting down.
AGATCTCACCTCTCTCCTTGAGCAGCACGTCCACGGCTTCGTTCTGCTTGGTGGTCTTGTCGATGATGAGCGTGGGCAAATACACGTCCGCGCCGAAGTCCACGAGCAGCTGCACGTACACCACCCCGCAGCCGTAGCGCAGGCACGTCTCCAGCACCGTCTTGGGCTGCTTGACGCGGGCCAGGAGCCTCTGGTCCGTGCAGTTGTAGTCGGGGTTGGCGCCGTGCAGGAGCAGGAGCTTGAAGCAGTCCAGGTGCCCGTAGACGGCCGAGATGTACAGGGGGCCCCGGCAGGCCGTGGCGCCGGACGCCCAGTCCGGCACCTTGGCCCGGACGTCCACCTCGGCGCCGAAGCGCAGCAGCTCGGTCAGCGTGTCCACGTCTCCTTCGCGGGCGGCCGTCAGCATGGGGGAGCAGTTGTTGTGCGGGCTGCCGTTGGGGTCGGCGCCGGCCCTCAGCAGGGCCGTCACGCAGTCCAGGTGTTTCCCGCTGACCGCCGTGAACAGCGGCGTCTGGGCCTTCACGTCCAGGCTGTCGACCTGGACACAAACGCATGCAACGCACGGCCATATGAGAAGGGTACTATACATTGGTCTTTATCAGAAGTCGCATATATACACCGGATTACATCCTTGTTTATTGCCTTTTTTTAAGTCGAATTCTTATCCCACAATCCATCTTTTTCACCCAGTGTCAATTATCTAATGTACTCCTGGGCGCTACACTTCCTCTGCCAACCTTGAAGGGGGGGGGGAGCAGCGGACTGACCTCATGCTTCCTTCTATGCATGAGGACTCCAAGCTGCTTCTTTTCACCTGACGGCCCCGGCCAGACAGAGCGCGCGGAAAGGAACGTTATTCCGACCATGTTCCTTCCCCCTTCCATCACTTTCGGAGTGATGGAACACATATACCGGCCTCGGGTATGCATGGGCACTGATGACGCGGAGGAAGGAGCACGCCCCCAGCGTCCCCAGTGGGACTCGAACCCAGGAACTAATATAGCTGTGAGGTGACAGCACTATACCGACTGTGCCACAGTGCCCCCTGGTTATTTCCTTTTAAATCATAATATACTTAATATATACATTGACAGGGCTCTATCCATTGCCCACTCCATTTTCCCTCTCTAGACCCACATACCGCAACGTGGTGTATTGAGACTGAGAGCATGTAGATCGGCTTTTTTCACTGAATGTTTACCCCAAAACAGGGCCACTATATAGGGCTTTTCCAAAAGGTTACACCATGACATTCCACCATAAAGTAACGGTTGGGGGCAGAGCAGATCACACATCGTCTCTGGAATGCTCTCCCACAAACAGTAAGAGATGCCAACTCACTAGACATTTTTTAATCTAGACTTAAAACTCATCTTTTCCCCCTGCATTATGGTTCCCCCTAGTTTCACTGAAAACACTATAGGCTATTCACCGTGCTCTGCACCCTATATGCTATTTTAATAGATCTTCTGAACGCATTTTCATAAGTGTCCTAACGTATGGTAGGCTACTTATGTCATCCATGTGTATTGACACATCGTATTAGGCTTGTTATTGTATTATTGTGTTATTGTGCTATCGTATTTTATTTCTGCTTTTTGCTGTGTAGCCTATATTGTTGTGAAGTGCACAGAGACGTACTTGGGGTGATAAAAAAGAAACTGAAACTGAACTGAAACTGACATGCCCAAAATATAGGGAGTCCGGGCCTAAAGTGATTAAACGCAAATAATGGGGAGTGGGGACCATTTATTGTTATCGCCATTCTACTATAGTCTTAGATCCTCGTTTTCTTTTGAGGCAAACACACACTGATATGTGAGCCGACACCTGACAACAACTGTAAAAGCAAAGCAGGAGCCGTTTGTCTCACCTCGGCACCGTGCTGCAGCAGCAGCTCCAGGCAGCGCAAGTGTCCCAGGGCCGCGGCGGTCCGCAGAGGAGTCACCGGGATTCCCCACCCGCTACGGGAGTTCACACACCTCCTGTAGCTCTCCTGGGACAGCAGCTCCGACAGCTGGGCCGCGTCGTCGCCGCCCACGGCCTGGTTCAACGCCTCGCAGTGTTCATGGTCCTCCTCGTCGTCCTCTTTAGGTTGCAGCAGGGAGAAGATCTTAGAAATGTCCATCAAACTCATGTTTGAGAGAGCTCGCGACTCCACCTGAACTGTGATGGCTGGCTGGCTATACCGCGCGTGGTCAAATCAAGTCAAATCCTCTCCATCTGGAATGACGGATGGGATGGAGACATGTCAGAAGTGATTGCACACACAAGCACACGCATATACGCACATGACACACACACACGCGCACACAACCCAAATGCATTTTTGATATATAACAAAGCTCTTGTTGCATTAAAAGCACCAATCAATAAGCTCCTCCGTCAGGGGAAATTCATTCATGGCATTCTCAAAACTGAACTATGATATTAGAGGATCATTAATTACAGCGGTTGCCAACATGGTGTCCGGAAATCACCAGGGATCCTTCAGAGCGCTCCAGTGGGATGTCAGCCAAATGATTAGTCATTTCATAACTCAAAACAGTGGTTCTCAAACGTTTTTGTGTCAAGGACCACCAAATTATTTGGCAGAAGACCCCCATCTGAAAACATTTTGTGCTAGGGACCACCAGACGAGAACATTTGTGTTAGAAGCTAAATCATTCAAAAATGTTCTCGTAAAATAAATAAATATATAAATTATTTTATATATATATATATAGCAAATGTACAATCTCAAGCTATTTTTGAATGCAATGTATAAAATAGGGTTCAAGACAAGTGGTTAAACTATTTTTGCTATTTTCTTCTTTTTTTTTTTTTTACAAACTTTGATGACCCTTGGGGGGGCCCTTGACCCCACTTTGAGAACAGCTGTCTGTGATTCCCGTAAAGATGTATAGTCACATTTTGAATGTGTTTTGCTTCCTTTTAGAAAGGATTTCTAAACACACACTGCATACTGCCTAAAGTAGTACCCATTTCTTCTAAAGTTTGAGATAAACTTTTTACAGCCTCAGAACCTACAATGCTCAACACAGAGTTTGCTGAGTGGAAAGATTTTCATTTTAAACAATAATAATAAGAAATGCATTGTTTCAGTGTAAAAAAAAATGTTATGAGGACAGTGTAATTCTATGACAACCCTTGAGTCTCTATTATTTCATTTAGGGTTCCTTCCTTTGCGACAAAATACATTTTAAAGAATACAGGATATTTCAGAGTGAAGTCACAGCAACACAATATTTAATCAGTGTACTGTAGAAATTGTATGAGCAAATAAGAGAATACATGCTGTTAATGTTTACTCAAAGATATGACAAAGAACCACCATAAGGGATGGAAATATTATGTGATGCGGAATTCATTATGTAAGAATGTTTATAAGACACAACAAACAAATCACTTGACCAAAGCTCTGTGAAACTGACACTGCATACATGTAAACACATCCTCTGACCTTTCAGTTGCCATCAAAAGGCAGACACACACACACACACAAACACACCACATTTGGACTTAAGAGGTTTTCATCCAACAGCAGAGAAATGGAAGTTCACAGTGGCGTCTGCTTACCTTCATACAGTAGGTTTCCAGCCAATGATGTTAATACCAAACTCCTTCATAAGTCCATGGATCTGTCACGTGGAACACTGGGAACACACTGAGACACTATGGGCAGGGTGTGTGTGTGTGTGTGTGTGTGTGATGTGAATCTCTGAGGGCTTCACCGTGTGCGCGAGCGTGTGTGTGTGTGTGTGTGTGTTACTTACATGTCTGACACTGCAGAGTGGAGAGGGGTGCTCTGGTGCAGGGGGTCTAATTTTAGGCCACAGTTGGGCCAGGCTAAACTTCCATTCTTGGAGGAGTCGGGGGGCCAGGCGTTATAATTAGAAAGGTGATAGGCTTGTGACACTCTCTCACTCACTCTGTTGGTGGATTTGACTGGTGTGTGAGGCTGTGTGTGTGTGTGTGTGTGTGTGTTGTTGTCCTTTGGCCATGAGTAAACAATGGAATGACTAATGAGAAGAAGGAACAACTGGGGTGCAGTTGTTCCTTCTAACATGTTACAATTTTTCTCTTTTTTGTTATGTTTCTGCAGCTTTTCTTGCCTTTATTTATAGTTCACAGTGTATATAGTAAGAGACAGGGAACACTGACAGAGAGCAATGACATGCAACAAAGATCCACCAGGCCCGGGGAAAACTCTGGGACTCGCTGTCAGGCATCAGTTTCTTAGACTTTCTACAGTAGGTGGTACTGGCACCTCAACCACTCTGCTATCAGCACCCCTTTTCCATTTTATTTCTCACAGTCTGTTGTGCGTACTGTATTATTAGACTTTCCAATAGTCAAAATATAAAATAAAAAAAATCAAATCCCTGATGAAATGCCGTTCACAGACTGTATTTTATTTGGTTTATTATTACTCATTATCACTGTGTCGTCAGCATGTTTCCCTAAATCACACTGAGAGGGGTTGTTTTAGCAGGTCGCAGCTGTGTGAATTACATCTGAAGCTGTGACGTGGAGGAGCAGGCAGGAATCAGCTGTTCTCCGCTGTCCCCACACCTCCATTTGCCCCATGTTTGGGGGTGGGTTAGGGCGGCGCCCCGCCTCATTCTTATATACACCATTTGGCACACGATTACACATTTTTGGCATTTGATTGTAAATGGCATGGTGGAAGAAAATACTTATAAAAAGTTAAAAGATTTAAATTCGGCGCACCACATTTTGATAGGATGGGTGAGGTTTGCTTTTTTAATGCAAATGTTCTGACCCAAGAAAACACAATATAGCCTGCTGCGGGGGCCTTGCATTAGAAGTAAACTAATGGCATAACTCTGAGACGTGAAATGACCACAAGAAAATGCATGCCAACATGGTTCCCAACTGGGTAGCAGCAGTTCCCATCCGCACTTATACATTCTAGGGCACTCTAGAGAGCATCCTGACCAACTGCATCTCTGCCTGGTTTGGAAACTGCAATGCATCAGACTGGAAGTCTCTGTGCAGAGAGTGGTGAGGATCAGCGGGACTTCACTGCCTTCCATCAAAGCACAGTGCTCACAACCGTTGTCTGCCCGAAGCCAATAACATCAGAATAGACCCTATACCCACCCACATCATGGACTGTTCACTCTGCTGAGTTTCTTCCTCCAAGCCACCAGACTTTAGTGAATACAAAAAAAGTACAATACTCCCCCCCACATAAGTGCAATATCCTATCCTTTCTATACACTATGCTGCTGAGGACTCCTTGCTGTGCAATATTATCATATGTGAATTTATGAACTGACTGTGATTATCTATTATATGTATACAGTTACACATATTATATTACATATTATACAGTAAGCAAGGTAAACACGAGGTAATACATCAAATGCATAGAAATAGTCATCTAGGATCAGTCATCTATAGGAACCAAGAATCATCAGTCTACTCTAAACAGTAGGCCTAGTATAGTATAACATCAAAAAGTGAGAAAAAAAAACTAAATAACCTGTACATTGAAATACATACACACTATTGGAGGCCAGGTCTCCACATTTATTTGGCATCCGTCTACATAACATGCTATCTAAATTACATTTTAGCCTTTGCATAAGCCTGCAAGGTCATCATTGAGTCTTGTTCAGATCATTGCGGAAGGTTGGGTGTGAGTCTGCAGTCCTAACTGCAATGGAGAGTTCGTCCTAACAGTTTGAGGGCCCAAAGGGAGAAGAGTCTGGGACGTGTGGAGCGGGACGTGTCCCAGATGTTTTAGGGAAGGTTCTCTTGGGCGCATGCAAGGTGCAACATCCATGCCTTATCTAGAAGCAGGCGGGAACCCCTTTTGGTGTTTTAAACATTATGTTATACGGTAATTTAGCTATTGAAAAATAGCAGATCTACAAGCTCATAGCACGCCACCGAGTGGCGCACTACGAGCTTGTAGGTCTGCTATTTTTGAAGAAATTGTGAAAATGTGGCGCAAATACTGACAGAAAACTGTCAGGATTTAGAAGACATTTTATAAATTTCGACGTCAGGCCTAAATGGGTCAATGAAAGTAGAACATTCAGAAAGCTGAAATACCATGTCGGCTTCAGAGAGAGTCCATGCAGCCGGTAGACTTGAAACATGTCTAAGATGAGGGTGAATGAGGAATTCTCTAAAAAGCTCTGAGAGATGAATATGATGTTGGAAGCTGTGAAATTCTCCTCAGAGCTTCTTCCAGGAAGGTGATCCTCTGTTTTAGCCAGAGAAGGAAGCCTTTCCAGGCAAGCCTCAGTAATGCTTTGTAGACAACAAGTATGTGCTCCTAATCTGTTACACTTTCACATCAGCTACTGACCCCTCCCCTCCACAATAACAGTGTTGTGTTGTCCTGATGACAGCGTTTTGTTTTAGTTATTCTTAACTTGTCATACTATTTCACACCATTTCTGTTTGACGTATTATGCCCGGTCAAACAAACACATAGATGCTTGTCTTATTTTGTATTGCAAAACACCACAACAGAGTTGCAGATTCAAACACTTTTTTTTATTTTATCACCGTTATAAATGATTTAGTCTTCAAGAAGAAGAAGAAGAATTAGAACCTACAACGTCTACTCTCTACACGAACACAATTGGCCCGGGATTCGGGAAGCCGGGTGGGGAGAGGGTGGTGTCACTGGCACCGCACACATTCCTACAGGCTCGGGCACCTGTCAACAGTGGCTGTTTTGGGCATGGGCAAAGTAGGAAGGCTTTACATCCTCCTGGGGGGGGGGGGAGTCAGTGAGATAGTGACACAGAAGTGACAGTGGCACAGAAATGTGTGTGTGTGTATGTGTGTATATATACAGTATATATATACATATATATATATCACCACCCTCTTGCCTTCAGAGGCGGGCCATTGCCCAACAGGTGCAGAAACTGCCACGTGTCTTGGGGCAGCCCAAGAAGGTGCAGCTTTCTTGTTTTGTTTGGACTCGGAGTGTGCATCTCCTATATAAGCCTTTGACTAGAGAGAGGCACATAGCAGACAAGGCATGCAGGTGGTTTGGAGTCAGAGTTTCCCCTCTCCTAACCGATGCGTTGGCAAGACGGTAGTAGGTACCAGGGAGGACCAGGTCTGACATATTTCCTTAGCCAAAGGGCCCTTGCTAAGGTTCTTCTATACCTCTCTACAGCCTGCGGTTGCAGTTTAACATCTTGCCCAGTACGTATACTCCTGTGGATAGGCTTACATATAAAATGTTAATTTACTTGTATTGACCTTCAAATCAATGTAATATAGGTAAGGTTTTGCACACTCAAATGGTACTGATGACTAGTTTGGCCCATGGACTAAGGGAGTTTAGATGACTTTACCAGGGTGGACTTCTTCCAAATCACAAAACTGCTCAACTGAATGTCAGGGGCTGTTCAAACACCCTTTCCAAACATTACAAAAAACATATTTATCGTTTTCAAGAATACCAAATACCCCTCCCCCCACCCCACACACATTATTTGAAGAGCATGCATTTAAAATAATTTGTTGGCTTGCCTTAGTTTAGTGTATTTTCATGCCACTAGATGGCGGTAGCGGCTCATTGAATTGGAATGAGTGCCGCTGGAATTAAATACTAAAAGAAGAACGTTGCCATTCAAAACAAGCTGGAAGGATTTACACTATCTCCATTCTCCAAGGTCTAACTTATTCTAGCTCATCGAGATCAATGTTTTGAGGAGCTCCTTAAATATGGAAACTAGTTTTACCCTTAGTTTTGTTAGCATTGGTGATAAACAGCGACAGCGTTGAGTAGTAGCTAAACTATGAGTAACTAGATCTGGTTACTCTCTCCAAAGGCAGAGCTATGGACTAGCTACGTTTGCTACGCTTCAAGTAACAGAACCATAAGGGTCCATTTGGTTCCAAACTATCATGTAGCTGGGAACCCCCTGGAACTCCCTCAAGGACCCCTGGGGGTCCCCGGACCCCACTTTGGGAACCACAAAGCGACAAGCGCCGTAGACAGTGCGTTTCTAGCAGTGAAACAAGAAGCTAAAGGAGCTAAGCTATGAGGTGCTAAAGTAGTTCATTCAGAATTCAGAATGTAGCGTTCAAGTAATTTAGCCGTTTGTGTCTGGGTAGTTTGGCAAAAGACTATACATCTTCAGTGGCTCATCAACATGAAATACCACAATATAGATGAGTGCAGATTGTCATCAGAGAATTCTCCACCTCCATGTGCAAATCAACTTGAATTATACTTTTATTAAGTAACTTAATATCTACTTATTTTGAAAGAGCTTTTAGTGTAGCTCAGTTTCCCTTTATGAAGAGTAATTAGTACTGTTATGGTCAACTTGTGTACTCTGTACTGTACAGCACTACTGTAGTGTATTATAACTATGAAAAGAAAAAAACATGTCTACCTCCTTTTCCCCCCAATTCACGAGTTTCAAATGCAGACTGCAGTCCTACATCTGCCATGTTGGGGGAGCAACAGGTGTTGCAAACAAATTAATTAGTTCTATGCCATTCAGACTGTTTGCAAATTGAAATACCGGTAGTTCATTTTCAATGAGACCTGCGTTTTTGCTCGGAGAAGCGACAACGCAAGCGTATTTACGTGAGCGCGGTCCTGTGCATTTGTTGCGCCCGCTCCTCGCGGCTCGCCACACACACTTCCACTCTGTTTGAGCATAGGTATATGAATAATAGAGACGCACCGGAATTCCCCTCCCATCCATTTGCATTGCATTGCGTCTCTATTATTTATATCTATGCTCAAACCGAGTGGAAGTGTGTAGTGCGAGTGGTGAGGTGACGACTAGCTAGTTTCAAAAAGGGCCTTAAGGCCTATTCATAGTCTGGATTTCCGGTGGTGAGGTGACCACCGCTCCGGTGGTGAGCTGATCGACCACCGGAGCTGAAATAACGTTGAGCGGTGGTGAGTAAAAACAGAGAGAAGGGCTGGGGGCGGTGGTTTGCTCTTCACCGCGGCTCAGTGACGTCATGTTGTAGTTCGGTGGTCACCTCACCACCGAAAATCCAGACTATGTATGAGCCTTTAGTTGTCCTTTTTAGGCCTACTGCCACGCCCACAACTGAATTTTACCCACAGGACCAATAAAGCTCTCTATTATGTATTTTGCCATGGAGTGGACCCCCATCTGAAAATGTTTTGTGCTAGGGACCTCCATCAAAGATTTATGTTAAAAGTTTAAGTTGTTGCAGATTTAGCTAGAGACTCCATGGAACCGCCTCAAGGATCCACTTTGAGAATCACTGATCTAGTAGCTTATACCTAGTTATGTTTGTTTTTTCAAGTAACTTGTCCAACACTGACTATATGTAAATTAATGTATTTGTCAGATCTGTGATCCCGGAACAGGGATCTTAACATACACCAGTGTGTGACGAGTCCGACACACAATGGAGGGAGAAGAAGCCTTAAAAAACTACTGCAGGAGAATGATTTCACATGTCCGTAGGAAGCAGCAGCACCCTGTCTCCCAAGGTTATTATAGTTTTGCATTTTCCATTTGTTTTTCATTCATTTTCGTTTTTAACATGGGCTTTCTAGTTTCTAGTTTTTGAGGGGTGCCTAGCCCCCTCCTATGTCCAGCTTTTAGCTTTGTCCTAACACAAACATTAAATGCCATTGATAATGGACAGTTTTTGAGTGTTTTGTGTAAACACAAACATTGAAGACGAAGATGAGGACGCAAATTCTAATTGGCTGGAATGAGATGATATATGATAAGAGACAGGTTTTTTGCTGGATAAAAATGGTCTTATAGGTTGTTTTTTGTAATATAGGGTAGTTTGGGGCAAGAAAGATACACATCGCAAAATTTGGTATATAGTCTTTCTTTTTTTGGGCCTAAAATATTGTCTATATACATACATTCATGAATCCACTTGCTGTCACTATTGGGCAATTTCTTTTTTCATTAGCATCCTATGGCAGGCAAAATTGTCAAACTTTCCTTATGCTTTAAGTAGCATGTGACATGTCAAACTAGGGGGTTTTCATGATTCTGAATACATTCCAAGCATTAGTTTTGCACAAAAAACACTCCTTGGGCTACAAACAGCCATAGACGTCACGATAAATGTGATGAGGTCAGCGCAAATGTGACGAGGTCAGCACATTTTGGGCAAGTGGCTATGGCTGTTTTTAGCCCAAGGAGTGTTTTTGTGCAAAACGAATGCTTGGAAGTTTGACATGTTACATGCTACTTAAAGCAAAAGAAAAGTTTGACATATATTTTATATATGTTTTTTTGTGGCTTTCGCCTTTATTTTATTTATTTTTTAATGGAGTAGGCTGACAGGAAATGGGGAGAGAGATAGGGGGGGAAGACAGGCCGTCGGGATCGGGAGTCGAACCCGCGGCACACTGCCAGACTGGATTACCAGCCAAGGTGCCTGGACCACTGAGCCATGGCCCAGGCCAAGTTTGTCATTATTGCCTGCCATAGGATGTTAATGGTAGGGTCACAAGAAACCCCTTTAAAAAAAGATTGCCCAATACCGACAGCCGGTCAGCAAGTGGATTCATGAATATAATGTATATAGACAATATTTTAGACCAACACAAAAAAATACTAATATACCAAATTTCCCACCCGTCCACCTCGACTGCCGGACTATGACGGGAACCGGCAGCCTGATCGTCGGAAACTTGGAAGTAGGTCTGATACGCGATCATGTTTCAAAATGTCGCCAAGTAAAATGTCATGATCTCTAGCCCTAGTTGGACGAGGAGGAAGGCATCTGCTCGGACGACGTCAGACTGAGGTTGACCGACCTCTCCTTCTCCCGGAGGTTCCAAGTTCAAAACCGAACAGATGTATATATAGAGGGAGCAGCAGCAACCCACCGGCCTCCTCCCCCGGTCTCCCGCAGTCTCAACAAGGCCCCGCGGGGCAGCTAATATCACTGCTGAGGCACAAAACCTTCAAGTCTGAGATGCAACGGGTGAGGAAACCGGAGTCCTAGTTTAGGCTACTAAAGCACAGCACGGTTCCCTTCTCGGCTCTGTTGTGAATTGTTTAGTGTGTCTCTCTCTCTCTCTCTCTCTCTTTCTTTTGTTTTATGTGACAACAGGCTGCAGAGGTGAACCGACATGATCCCTCCGTCTGCAGCGTGTGTGTGGCGGAGCAGGCTTCTCTGGCCTTGGACGCTTTTATCAGGAGGAAGACGACACAAATGGATAGCCGAAGACTGGAGGCCAGACTAAACATGCACTTATGCAACTGGGTATGTGTTTTGTCGTCTAAAGACACACACAGACAGGTGCGCATGCATGCATGCATGGATGGATGGATGGATGCACACGCGCGCGCGTTCACTCTGTATCTATAATCTCTCTCGCTTATTGTCTACCGATCTCCTTCCACTCGATTCATTGATCATTTATTGATCAGTCACGGCCCTGACTGACAATTATTATTTCTCTTGTGTTGTTACAGGACAGCGTGTGCCTTTTGGGGGAGTTGGCGCGGAGCCTCCCTAAGCCCTCCGACGCCCCTCACAGGATTTGGGAGGAACTGATTGGTCGAGGGAGGGTCACAGCAACCTGGGGTTGCCATGACTACGAATCAGGAAAAGTGAAGTTGCCCTGACAACAGATGAGATGGGGTTACCCTGACAAAAAAACCTTACAGGAACTCATTTAGCAGGACCTCGTTGTGCTTTTTTCCGACAGCTACAGACATGACAGGCAGAGTAAAGTATGAATGCGAGGAAGGGGAGCCGCTGCTTTTTGGGGCGGGGGAGACAGCCACATATCTATCCCTGTATTCGTACCGTTAGAGAGAGCTTTTCCATTAGTGCAATAACCACCGAAATTAATACTGACTGATGATTAATAGCCAGACGGTCTGAGTTTCATCCAGTCTGATTAAGACCCTTTTATGGCTGTTCTTTGTGGCACTGTCAGGAGGCGAGCTGTCTAGGAAGTATCTCCATGCATTTTTGTTTCATGTTTCATTATTCTAAGCGTCCCTCACTTCACAGTTCACACGAGTGTGATTCTTTTTACTTAAACTTTTATTCTGGAAGTCAGACAGTGTTTCCACACCCCCGAGCGGAAAACGGCCGACAGCCGCGGACAGAAGAAGCCGTGTTTTTTACGTCATTTCCGAGTTTTTTAAGACGGCTGGTGGATGGAAAAGAAGCTCCACCTCCGCGGCTGACTGCAAGCGACGGACAGATTCCCGGAAACGCTCACCTCCGCGTGCTGAAATAACCATTTCCACGTTATTGTTGTTGGGTGGGGGGGGGGGGGGGGGGGGTATTTCTTAATTCTTACTGGACATTTGCACATAACGTAGGATTTGTCCTTTCCATTTCACCCAACCTAGAGCTGTGGCTGCCATTACTAACGGCACCCGGCGAACACAGGGGAGACTGTTGGCTCACACTAATGTCTCCACTCTTCCCCCACAGCCGTTTTAGCCTTTGCAAGCCACGTAAGCACAATCAAATTCAATCAAATCAAATTAGTCTAAACCATTCTCGCTCGCTGCTTAGCAGAAATGTGTGTGAATGGAAAGGAGAAACAAGATGACAGCTTGCCTGTCACAGCTTCGGAGTGGCGGAGATAGACTCTAGCATTTGGTAGAATTAACCCATTTTGGGCGGGAACCCCTTTTGGTGTTAGCATTATGTTATGCTTTAGCTATCGGAAAATAGCAGATCTACAAGCTCATAGGTCTACGAGCTTGTAGGTCTGCTATTTTTGAAAAATCGTGAAATGTGCCTCAAATTTGGAATATATATTTTCAGAACGAACGTTTTTAACTCAAATCTTTGCTTCTGGAGGGTCCCTGGAACAACATGTTTTCAGACGGGGGTCGGAGGCCAATTACAGATCATTTTTGGGGTCCTTGACATGACATATTGTGAGTGATACAGGCCTAGAAACATAGGGTATTTCAGGAAACCGTCAGGATTTAGAAGACATTTTTTTCAGGACAAAATGGGTTAATGGAAGACTTATCTGGCTTGCTGCAGGGCCAGGGGTAGGAAACCGTAGGCACGGGTGCCAACATTGGCACAGTGGAGGGTGTGATCGGAAACCTCATCTCAGAGCTTAAAGCAGCGTAGATATTGAGGTTCCAAAAACGGAGCTAAGATCCGTCATGGATATGTATACTGTTGGGACTTTTTCTGTTTATCTGTTATTCTCCTTTTTTAATTTAACCTGCATTTCCTGTATGTTTTGGAAAAATGTTGAGTGTCGCTAGCCCCTCCTATACACAGCCCCTCCTATGCACAGCTTTGTGAGTCTGTAGCACGGAATGTAATGATTTGATTGGCTCATGTATGATGATAAAAGTGCCCCTCACTTCACACAAGTGTGATTTTTCTTCCCTTTGGGGTGATAATTCAACCTGTGTATTTGATGGTTTGCACTTTGCACTGGAGGAAGCTATTAGCTATCGATTTAGTACGGTGGATATTAAACGCGTCTGTGAAAGAAAAAAAAACGTTTGGGGAAAAAATTTGTTTAGTCAGTTAAATTAAGTCCTCTCACATCTAATTTGTAAATTATACAAATTACATCCTGCATTCATTCAAACTCCAAACTGACTGGAACTGGGAGTTAATGCTTTCGAGTACAATCGTGAAATCATCATGAAAGTATTTCTGAGGAAGTAAAATAAGATCAACATGGAATGAATTCTGTACTGGCCATATAAGGAGCATGTCTTGTGTACAAGATATACATATGGAATGTCAGAACAGCTCCATATACGGAGGTAAGAGTGGTAGCGGGGACATTCTCTCGAGTGTACAGGGTTTGATGAGGTTAATTCTCAGAACAGGTGACATATATATCCATATATGAAGATCTAAGGGTTTGAGGTCAGATGTGGAGTTGCTGGCCAATACTGATGTCATCATCAGGGATGTCAAGTGGATTCATGAATGTGTATATATATATATATATATAGACAATATTTTAGGCAAAAAAAATTACAATTTCCCACTTCACACCCCCCGGCTGCCAGACTGTTATACCGGTCTTTGCAAGTAGCTAGAGTCGCTAACATAACATGCCTTGTGTCACATGGATTTTGATTAAAGAAAGCCAATGCACCATACTTAATTTAAGTACAAAATCAACATTTATTATTGTATTAAAGTTTAACACACAACACTAATTAGAGCAAACAAGTGTGGTTTCCTTTTACCTGTATGCTGTAAACATTAAAACAATACTGTTTATTTCACTATGAATAAACCCACTGGACTTTTATATTGTCACAAGGAATTACAAGACAGCCATAGGGAAAGATGCATGCAGAGCAAACAATTAACTTAAAAAAAAGGGTACAGTAACAAAATATAAACATGGGCACATTTAAGTTCAACTTTTTTTCTCTTCCTCATATCATTATTGCAGTTACATGGTAAGGAGTCTATTCAACCTAATACAGAGGCTACATACATATCAAACACACTCAAAGCACTGGTTAGAAATGAGAGCATGACATTAATACCGGACCTTAAAAGGTCTTTGGGCGGCTTATATAAACAGTGGTGTACCACACCTTGACTGTGTATGGAAGTTGCTGTGAATCACAGATCTAAGATCAGCACGATCCCGAATCGGACCCCAGCCTGTGTCAACCATATAGGCTACACAGTAAGATCCTGAGATTTTACAGTGTAGTAGTGTACTAGTACTAGTACACTGGTGCTAAATGTGCTAGGCTGGTCTTAGATCAGCATCTCAGACCAGTTCCCTTTGACACTAAGCAGAGCTGGGAGGTGGAGTGGAGATTACTCGTCGGGTTTTCTCTTGGGTTTCTTGGGGTTGCGTGAGCGACTCTTGGCCTTGCACAGTGGGCAGATGGGAGCGTTGCGGTGGATCTGCTGGTGGCATGACAGACAAGCCTGGACAGAAACAAAGATAGATCGATAAGATCATTTATTTGTCCTCGGGGGGAGAAATACAGTTGGTGAATGAATACATAACACGGAATCCAAGGAGACGCAACACACACCTGTAGTGTTGTGGGCCAAGAAAAATAAGCAATGAAGATAAAAGTTGTCGCTGCACCGAAATCTCCCGAATCAAGTCTTGAGTCTCTGAGCTGGAGTCTGAATCGAGTCTCGAGTCTTTGAGCTGGAGTCTGAATCGAGTCTCGAGTCTCTGAGCTGGAGTCTGAGGCCTCTTTTAGACGGCGACCATCTCCAGATAAAACGTCAAAGTCCCGCTACGTTCTCATTTTTATTGACCATTTACATGAGAACGCACACTTGAATGAAAACGCTACAAAGTGCATGCATATACATGCCAGGTCGCTAGGTGGCGCGTGGCCTTGTGGGGTCCGTGTGACGCAGCGCATATATAAACCATAGACATAAGTCACGCATGCGTAGAACTACTTCCGTTCTTCTTCTACACAGAAAGTAAACAAACGTTGCGTCCTACTCTATGCGTCCTCGCGTCCTCATCACTAGCATGGTTGTTGTTGTTCGTTTCCCCTAGCAACTGACGCATGCCTATGACACCATGTAAAAACGTAGGACACGGGTGAGCCGACCAGAGCTGACGTAAGCCATGATGTCACAATTTTTGCGTATCCACCGTTTTGCCTGTTTATATGGAGACCATAGGAAACGGCGTTCTAAAAGATATCCACTCTGGGAGGTGGTTTCACTTCGTTGCGTTTTCACCTCCTGTGAACACGGTTCTCGTCTAAATGACAGCAGCAAACGATACTTTATTTTGCCGTTTTTTATGAACACCATCCTCGTGTAAAAAGCACCTGAATCAAGTCTTGAGTCTTTGAGCTGGAGTCTGAATCAAGTCTCGATCGAGTCTTTGAGCTGGAGTCTGAATCAAGTCTCGAGTCTTTGAGCTGGAGTCTGAACCAAGTCTCGAGTCTTTGAGAAGCAAGTGTTGTTTGGTCACGAGTCTTTGTGTACTGCGTAGTCATGCATTGATTGAATACTTCATTAACAAGTTTGTTGTTGTCCATACTCCTCCATCGCTCCTTCATCTTTTAGCATAACATACAGTAACAGCATTGATACATTATTTTATATACCCATGCTAACTTAAAAAATGTTATTGCAATGCAATTAGCTAACCTTTTACCCGGACGTTTTTGTGTTTTGTTTATTAATCCTAGGTATTAACATTGACTACAGCAGGTTACATGCTGTATGTCAATGTTAATACCCAATTACTTAATAATTCATTCAAGCGTTCCGGAGCTTTTCAGATTACTTAAAAAGAGAGAAATAAGGAAGATACACTTTCAGTATCACAGCTAGGAGAAGGGAACCAGCCTCTTAAAGAAGGCAAATGCACTCTTGTTGCCAAGAACCTGTCGACCACAAGAGTCGTCAAATTGACATATGTGAACAGTCTAGGTCCGAGGGACTATTCAGTCATTCTACTCTAGGATCAAGGAACCAAAGAGTTGCCACCTAAAACACCTAGTCATACTGTGGAGAGACTGGTGCTCAACCAAGAGAGAGAGCTGAATTAAACGGGAAAACATTGAAACATATCTTAATTACGTCAAAATCAACATCAGTATATAGTACCTACCGAGCATACGCACATAAAAAAAGCCAGCCGAGCCGACCACAGTATAGTACTTACAACTTACATAGGCCTACGTGTATACATACACATACGTTACCCAACCAATATTGAAACATATCGTAATTACGTCACCATTGACAGCCAGTTATAACCCGACTTTATAGTATTTAATGTCAATGTTTTACAAGAGAGGCTGAGATTTGAAAGTTCGTAGCGGTCGACAGTTCTCGCACACTAGTACTACTCGTGTGCGACGCGCAAGTATAGGCTCTCGACAGAGTGCAGGTCTAGTCAATGTCCGTGTGTTAACGAGCCAGTTGGTGGCAGCTGAACATGCATGATTAAGTTACTCTAGTCTAGCTGACGGTGAGCTATGCATGGTTTGTGAACCATCATTCATATGCAGTTATGCACGGAGATAAATTGTCACATTAGCAAGTGACCCTCGAGGTCCAGCTTTCAGGTGCTGGATGAAATATTTTATTTGTATATGCCGTTCACGTTGTGTTGGGGGACGATTTGGGCCGTGTTATGTGAACCTACTAACCCATTCTGGGCGGGGAACCCCTTTTGGTGTTAGCATTGTGTTATGCTTTAGCTATTGAAAAACAGCAGATCTACAAGCTCATAGCGCGCCACCGAGTGGCGCGCTACGAGCTTGTAGGTCACTTGTAGGACACTTTTAGAATCTGATCTCAGGTCAGAATGGGTTAAAAATTAAACTGTCAGAATGTAATAGACATTTTTTAGAATCTGATCTCAGGTCAGAATGGGCTAAATAGCTCCCAGCAGCTGCAGGCGTGCTCACAGCCGCTGGGCCCATTTATGCAAGTCAGTCATTTATGGCTGACGCCAAGCCCGGGATGTATAACATTACACATGATAATTAAAAAGAACTAGTGCTGTCAGGCGATTACAAATTTTAATCGCGATTAATCGCATGATTTGTGTAGTTATTCGCGCGATTAATCGCAAAACCTTTTTTGCTCTAAATTCAATGATGAACTGAAGGAAAACGCTGTATTGTAGAGATGCTCCATGCAACATTAATGTTACTTTTTTTATTTACCTTTTTTCCACATGACGTATGAAAAGACAAGTGCAATGTGCATTATTTTATGGCTTGCCCATTTTCTCTCTTTTGAATAATTCTGTGCAATTAGCACATTCAACACAAACAACTGTTTCCATAAAACAAACTAACATAGGCTACTTCTCTATAAGCAGAATAGAGAGAGCAATGCGTTTGTGGCTCAAACTTTGTCTAATATTG
Organism: Protomyctophum bolini; assembly: GCF_963924005.1. Lineage (NCBI taxonomy): Eukaryota > Metazoa > Chordata > Actinopteri > Myctophiformes > Myctophidae > Protomyctophum > Protomyctophum bolini. The sequence continues at coordinate 11,346,923 of NC_137871.1, read as the reverse complement.
TTTTAGAGCAGTGGTTCCCCCAATATTTTTTCAATCTACAAAAATAATCCCAAAATCGCTTATAAATTAAATTAAATTACTTACTAATCGCTTATTTGGCAACACTGGACAAAAACGACCAGTGTTGCTTCTTTTTGTCTTATTTTGTATAGACCTAGGTGGCTTGTTTCTGCCATAGAGTTATATTGGCAACACCTCTGGCTTCTAGCTAGCTGGTGCGTCTGGCTGCTGCTGCTCGCCTCGTCTCTGTAGGCTACTGTGTACTGTCAGTCCCAGCTCCGTGACTGGGAGATGGGACTGTGGATAGCCTGGATAGAACTTTCTGTTACAGTTAAATCCATAAACAAGTACCACACAACTGAAAAGTATCGCGACTGTGACGGCAAGTTAGAAACGTGTGTGGCTATAACGAGGCACAGCTGTTTACAATGCGATGCAAAATTAACAGCGGGGGTTTTGCTTTGGGTCTGGATGGATGAATTGCACAGGTTTCTCAAGCTTTTTTGGACTGGAACGTACGACACGAGCAAAACCTTTGTGAAATGTAAATGGAAGGCTGTTACTCCACTTAAAACATCCTAACAAGGGGTCTGGGAAGGGAGTGCATTGCAGGAACCAGTATTCCTCAACATCCCGCCTGCCAATCGCTGTGTTTTTTTTTTGTTGCGTTAATGCGATAAAATAAATTAGTGCCGTTAATAAGGTGTTGCGTTAATGCATTAATAACGCGTTAACTTTGACAGCATTAAAAAGAACATAATGCTAATACACTGGATTCTACAACAACAAAAAACAAGTACAGTCGCTATGTGTTGCATCCTTCAAGTAGTGCCTTAAATTACTCTATAGACTCCACTTTCCCCAGTTTCCCAGAGAGTCCTGGAGATGTTCAGTGGGCAATATACTAAGTGTTTAAAAACACTACCAGTGGCGGAAGTGCTTCAAAATAGGAGCTCTGGGGTGCCGGGGTTGTCTCAGCGCTTTTACTCTGAAAGCCATGAACCCGGAAACAATTACTAAAAGAAAGTTGACTTTACATTGCTAGCTTACATTGCGATCATTTTAATTTATACGATATATGATCCAAAAAGCGTTCATATTTTGCGGGAGAGACGGATGAGGAGCAAGAAATGAAGCGCCAGCATATCGATCTATTCATCACCACGGAGAGCGCCCTGGATTAGGAGATACGAGTCATTCTTTCCGCCGCGCTAACATGCGAGTCAACGGCAAGCTAATAATTGCCCAGAGCGTTAGCATACGGCAGCCGAAAGGCGAACGGGCCAAAAAAAATGGAACAATTCAGAATATTCTTATCTCGCCCCGTATCATTGAGGATGCGCTAGGAGGACGTCCTCACACGTTCTTTGTATACAGCTCGGTTCGAATCCTTAAGACGTGCCGGTCTGTTCCGATACGTACAGAATGTGTTTTAACCAGCATGCACGGGGCCGTTTGTGTGGTACCTTCATGGGTGGGGGCTGCTGCCTAAAGGTAGCCGTCTGGCGGGCATCTTGCTTCCTGGAGACCTGAAGCTGCTGGGCCGCGGCGGCGGCTGCCGCGAGGGACTCTGGGATGGTGGGCTCGTGGGGCTCCTTCTGCCACTCTGCCTTCTGCTTTTCAAAGTAGCTATTGAAACCAGGAGAAAGAAAGAAGAATTGGGTTGGCGTCGGCTCTTAGCCCATTCTGACCCGAGATCAGATTCATACGAGGTTTCCACTGGACACGCACACACTGGTCTGATTAACCCATTCTGACCCGAGATCAGATTCTAAAAAAATGTCAGTCGTTCTTCGATTTTTTCAAAGATGGCAGACCTACAAGCTCGTAGCGCGCCACTCGGTGGCGCGCTACGAGCTTGTAGATCTGCTATTTTTCAATAGCGAAAGCGTGACGTGATGCCGACACCAAAAGGGGTTCCCGTTCAGAATGGGTTAGAATGAAATCACATTTCAGATTACTACTAGTTGACAAAAGGGAAGAGAAGTATAAAAGGAAACGAAGGGAGAAAAGCGAGCACAAAGCAGGCTTCAAATTAAAGTGCACCCTGGTCAGCCTCACACCATTCTCTAGCATGTTCGAAAAAGTATAGGCACAATGAGTTAGTTTGCGCACTCATGTGTGACTGTGTGCGCACGCGTGTGTGTGTATGCAATGCATGCGTGTGTGTGTGTGTGTGTGTGTTGGCAGCGGCAGACACAGGGAAAGATGCATTTGTCCTTGGACTTTATGCCTGACTGGCCCACTTTCAAAAAGTAGTATGATATCTAATTTCATTACTCCCCTGCTTTCTCACAAAAAGGGTTGTGTTGGAATAGAATAGAGCAGAAATGTGATGACTTAACAGAGATCAACGGAGCGGTCAGATTGAACACAGATTAAAAGGGGTCCCGTTACCTATGATGCAGCGTGTAAGCTCACAAAACCACTCAATTAACCAAATAAAAACAGCTTTGTGGAAGTACAGTACAATTCTGAGCCATGCATTACTAAATAACTGAAGAACTAAGAGCAGGTTAAGAGGAAAGCTGCTGGCTGGACAGAAGCCATCTCCACAAGGCCATGACAGTTGCCAAGTCACGGTGAACGAATAAATAAGAACACCACTTTGCCAGCAAGCTCTCCCTTCCCCAATATGCCATTTGCTACAACCACACACACACACACACACACACACACACACAAAGGTTGTCTATAAATGGAAATTTGTGGATAGAAATCCCCCCCTAGTTATTTTCATTGTTCCGAAAATAACCCCACTTCCTTTCCTAAAATGGGACATTAATAGGCACATGTTAACCCTCAATCCTGTCTTAATTACTTAAACCCATAGCTTTGCAAAATATTCGCATATTATGACATAATAGTTAGATTTTTTGTAACCTGTACGTGCCCGTCGGCCACCACCGGCCTACTTGAGAACGATGCAACTTTGGGGGGGCCTAATAATACCCAGTTGTCAACTTGTCATAGCACCTGTTTTAACTATCTGTCTGTGTCCCTTTTGTGCCCATACTGTATATGGAGATCTCTGTATCCGTCTGTCTTGCCTGTGTGATGACACAGTCTTGAGTTGAAACACCAGTGTTTCACAAAGCAGGATTATCATAGTTGGATCATTTAAAATGTTATGAATTAACAGAATCCCAGCATTGTAGGCCAAGGGTGTCGGACGGTGGTGTTTGGGGTCAAGGTGCAGTCGAATTTCACAGGTCCGGGCTTCCTCCTTTCAGACCTGTGAAGAGCTCTACACATCCAACAGCTCATTAAAAATACTGGCTTTTTACTTTGTCACGAATCAGCCCCCTCTCCCCTGACAATCCCACCGAAGCCCTTCCCTCCCTACCCGTCTGTCTCCTTTGTTTGGAGCCTTTAAAAAAAAACTGCATCGCATCAACAATGCCAATACTGGCTAGCTACAAAAAGAGAACTTTTTACATGCACGGATCCTACGTCTGCATGCTCGTACGCACTTTTCTACCACTTGAAAAGTGCTTGACCACTTTCCCTCTATTTCTCTGACGACGAAGATCGATACATGCAGGCATAAAGTGAATGAAAGCAAGTTATGAGTCTGTGCAACATGTTTAAAATGTTGGAACTATACCTCGGGTCCACCCCCACACCCAAGTTGTGATCTTTGGGCCTGGATCCAATATGGATACATAGTGAATAGTTAACCCGCCTTTTCAGAGACGTTCAAATTTAGCTGGATAAAAAATTGCATATTTACAGTGGGGACGGTTGGAAGAATGACAACATTGGAATGGCGAGCTGGAATGAACAGAATCCCAGCGTCGGAGCCAACGGTGTCGGGGTGTTTGGGGGGGTTATATTGGGGGTCGGGAGGGGCGCGGGCGGGGGTCCCGAGACATTGCCAAAGCATTTCCCCCCCCCCCCCCCCCGGCCAAAAACGTTGAGAACCCCCTGGATTAGACTAGCACTGAACTTTGCCAGGACTGCTTTGACCTACAGACAGACTATATGGGGGAGGTGGGGTAGCAGGAGTACTCTTGGAAACCTTAGAGATAGTACAGTGCAGCACAGTACAGTACAGTACAGTACAGTACAGTACAGCACAAGGCCCTCGAAGGTCTTTTAGAAGGACTGAGTTCAGTGCCACTACCCTGGAATCACTGAGGTAGGTCCTGGTCCTATATCTGCCTAGATAATAATAGGTTTTACTGTTACATATTCTGAACTAGAAAATTCGCAATTTAAAAAAAATTGCAGGGTGTGGTTGCCGACCGTGCAGTGTCTTACATATGCCCCTCCCACTAATATTGCCAGCCAATTACAATTTCAAGTCACACGTTAGATCATGTGTAAGTAATTCGGAGGGGATTTAACCCCCAAAATTCATGTTTGTGCGACAAACGGTAAAGGGCCCCAGCACGAAAAGCTACTATACGGCCTGTTTTGAAGCCGAATATACAAAAGATATTTTGACACTACTTTTCTTTCACTTAAAAGGAGGAAACTGATGACAAAAAGATACAAAAAGAGAGAACTATGACTCATTTCGACTTCATGTTGACATATCCGTGGTGCAGTAGAGATCATATCATGCATGGAGATGCGGTCCGGTCCCATTTAGACCTGAAGACATTTCTGCAAATGTCAGTTTTCTGAAAAGCCTATGTTTCTATGTTAGTCATTCTTAAAGTTTTTCATGTCAAGGACCCCAAAAATATATGTAATTGAAAATATGAAAATATGTTGTTCCAGGGACCCCCCATGAAGCAAAGATTGAGTTAAAAACGATCGCTCCGACAGAATATATATATTCAAAGATTTGCACCACATTTTCACGATTTAAAAGAAATAGCAGACCTACAAGCTCGTAGCGTGGCACTCGGTGCCTCGTTATGAGCTTGTAGATCTGCTATTTTTCAATAGCTAAAGTATAACATCTTATAACACCAATATACTACAGTACTATGCTGCATGAATAAACATACAATTTGATAGCATACAGTAGAATAGATCACCCAGGTTTTGTGGTTTTTCAATCCCCACACGTGTGCGTGCGTGTATGTATAAGTGTTGCAACACTTAAAATGTAGAATATTAAATTTTAACGGTAATATCGTATCGATATCGCAATATTTGGCATAAATACAGAGATTTGAAATACGGAAGTTTACAGAATCTATTGTAGTCGATAGGACTCGCGTGAGTACATGAACCACGTGACCGGGCTGTTTTCTGCCCCCTCAATGTCACAACTCTGTCTATACTCTATGGCTCTGTTGTAATCCAAACGTACTAGTGTGTGGGAATAGGGATAGGGTGGCCTGGCTGGGTGTATGACTTGACTACCGCGGCCTGAATGATTCAGCCCTGCAGCCCTGCTGTGAGATATGATCTGGACAACAGATGTCAATATGAAGTTGAGGATAACATTGACCACTTCTGTGTCTTAGTCATACTTCTCTCTCCTTTCTTTTGTAATCTTTTTTGTCATCAGACAGACAGCTTGGTCATATACTTCTCTCTTTGTTGACGTTTTGTTAACTCATCCTCCTGCCGTTAACCCAGTGGTGGAAAGTAAATAAGTACATTTACTCAAATACTGTACTTAAGTACAATTCTGAGGTATTTGTACTTTACTTGACTTTATTCAAATTCCCAATACATTTACATCTACTCCACTACATCTCAGAGCCAACATTTGTACTTTTACTCCACTACAATTATTTGAAAACTTTAGTTACTAGTTACTTTGGAGATTTACATTTTGATTAGAAAAACATACATTACTGTAACCACTTCAACCCTATATACATTTCGACCATTTGAAAATAGCTGATCTACAAGCTCACGATGCGTCGCGATGCATTGTGTGCGACCTCTCTTTTCTATTCAAATATGAGGGCGAGGCTGCGTGCACTGGCCATATATGGAGCGTGTCTTGAGTGTACAGGGTGTGATGAGGTCAGATCAACATAATGGAATGTCAGAACAGGTCAGCTCCGTATATGGAGATCTAAGGGTGGCAGCGGGGGCAGTGTCTTGAATGTACAGGGTTAGGCACAATATATGGGGGCTTTCCGCATGTATGGGGATGATGATGTCATAGTGATGTCACGAGACCTGGGCACAATATATGGGGGCTCTTCCCATGTATGGGGATTTTGAGTGACAAAAATGTATGGGGATTTTGAGTGACAAAAAACCCAGCAAGATTTCATAGTTAACATATGGGCTTAATATCAGGGATCTCCATAATATGGGTTTAATTGCGAGAGCAGGTTGTAAGAAAAAAAATACATATTTAGCCCCATGTTCGAATGCCCATGTTCGAACATTCAAATGAAAAAAACTAAAGTTGTCCTTTAAGTCAAGTGGAACAATCAATTTGTTGATAAAAATATATATAAAATAAAAGAATCAATAGAAATAATCAATAATCCCATTCAGGTGAATTTAGCTGCTATATTCCATTATGTAGTAGCCTATAACTGGCATAGAAGGGCATTTTTTATAGCAATTATAATTAGGTTCGTCACGTCCATGTAATAAAACCCAACAGTCGGGGTCAGTTCTGTAATATCTCGGAAACAAATCAGATCTCGGAATGAATTTCACGGGTCCATTGGGGTTCCGGCCCCTCATTTTGGACCTGTGAAATTTGTTCCGAGATCCCATTTAGTTGTGAGATATTAAAGAACCCGACCCCGACTGTTGTGCCGTGTATTCATCCATGGACCCGACAGTCGGGGGTCGGGTTCTGTAATATCTTGGAACAAATCGGACCTCGGGAGCGAATTTCACGGGTCCATTAGTGTCCGGGCTCATCCTTTCAGACCTGTGAAGAGCTCTACATCCGACAGCTCATTAAAAATACTGGCTTTTACTTTGTCACGAACCAGCCCCCCCTCCCCTGACAATCCCACCAAAGCCCCTTCCCTCCCTACCGGTCTGTCTACTAGCCACAAAAGACAATTTTTTACATGCATGGATGGATCCACGTCTGCAATTGCTTGTGCGCACTTTTCAACCACTTTCCGACGACGACGAAAATAGATACATATGCAGGCATAAAGTGAATGAAAGCAAGTTATGAGTTTGTGCAACATGTTGGGACTACCTCGGGTCCACCCCACACCACCACACCCTTGTGATCTTTGGGCCTGGGTCCCAGCTTGGGAAACACTGGTCTCTATAGACTCTAAACTCTGCTGTTCGACTCCTTAACCCATTCTGACCTCAGATCAGATTCTAAAAATGTCTTCTACATCCTGACAGTTTTCATTCTGACCTGAGATCAGATTAAAAAAAAGTCTTCTATGTCAGTCTTCTAATCTTTCAAAAATAGCAGACCTACAAGCTCGTAGCGCGCCACTCACACATATATACAGTATATATATATTCAGGTCTGAACGCAGCTTTACACTGGCTCCCTGTGTATCAACAAAATGATTTAAAAAATACTACTGTTGGTCCGACTCTATATTATTATTAGACCAACAGCTTTCTAGACTCTATAAAGCTTTGAATGGTTTTCGGGGCCGAAATGCTTTTCTGATCTCGTGCTACATCATTCATGAACCATCCAGATCTCTCTCTCTCTCTCAGGTCATCTTGCAAAGGTCTGCTTTCTGTCCCCAAAAACCAAAAATAAACGTGGGGGAAGCAGCATTTAGTGCATTTAATTTTATAGCACAACATATCTGGAACAAACTCGCGGAGAACTGCAGGTCTGCTGCCGCTCTTTGTTTCTTTAAAAAAAAAAAAACACAACTAAAAGACCTGCACTGTAACTTTTTTTTTCCCCGTCGTCAATCGTCATTGTATAATTGCCGTTTCCTTTGCTTGATGTTCTGTGTAAAGCACATTGAATTGCCTTGTTGTTGAAATGTGTTATCTAACTATAACTGTGCCACGTCACTGTCTGTCTGTGTGTGTGCGTGCGTACTGTATGTACGGTTGTAACGCACGAAACTCGAGAACCGCTTGCCCCACCGACTTCAAATTTCCTCACCCCCACAGGGAGTGCAGTGGCCCGGCCTTGAGTCTGTGGCATACGCCGTTGTCTAGAAAGTTAGAAATACCACAAAAGGCTCTGGACAAGACAGGCTCTGCCAGTGGACCTAATGAGCCCACGTCCCCTCACCTGTGCAATTTCCAGCCTCTGCCAATTGATTACTTAACCAGTCCACTTTTCACAGTCGGTTTGCACATCAGGCTTAACCCATTTTGACCCGAGATCAGATTCTATAAATGTCTTCTACATCCTGACAGTTTTCTGAAAAGGCTATGTTTCTATGTCAGTCGTTCTTCGATTTTTCAAAAATAGCAGACGTACAAGCTCGTAGCGCGCCACTCGGTGGCGCGCTATGAGCTTGTAGATCTGCTATTTTTCAATAGCTAAAAGCATAACATGATGCGAACACCAAAAGGGGTAACATGTAAGTTAGTAATATTATTGTTAGTATTGTAATTAAATGTAACGTTATCAGTAGTCGTACGTGTCCAACACTGAAAATACTGTACTTGAGCTCAGTGTTCGCCTCAGACAAAGCGCACGTGCACTCTCTCTGACACACATACACCCGCCAGACATACACACACACACACGTCATGACGTCACACACCCACACACACATGCATGAGGACACTGTGCATAACCTGTGAACTGTCCTAAAGCTGCACTCAAAATAATATGGTATTATGTTGCCATGACCTGCATGGATTATTCTGAAGTGCCTGTTTTGTGTGTTTTTCCTCAACCAATTGTGTTCCATGATTAAACCGATGCGAAGTCATGACGCACGCCGCACACAAAATACATGAATTGAATATGACTAATGACGCTACTAAATCTGCTTGTGCAAGATGAAGCTGGTTATATACACGAAGCTGGCTATATAAAATGTGTACAATACTCCTTTATGTTCAAAATAGTGTTCAATACCAATTTAACTGTTGCTGTTGGGGCTACATTCATGTACATCCTTCGTCCATGCATTATACACGGATGGATAAATGGAGATACTATATAATGCATTTTTAAAGCAAGACTGGTGTGTGTGTGTGTGTGTGTGTGTGAGAGAGAGTCTGGGCACGCTTTAGCGGACAGAAGAAGCTGTCTTTTACGTATTTTCCGAGTTTTTAGACAGCTGGTGGATGGAAAAGAGCGTTTCCGGGAATCTGTCCGTCGCGTCAGTCAGCCGCGGCGGTGGAGCTTATTTTCCATCCACCAGCTGTCTGTAAAAACTCGGAAATGACGTAAAAAGACAGCTTCTTCTGTCCGCGGCTGTCTGCTAAAGTGTGCCCAGACGGCGTGCGTGTGCGTGTGTGTGTGTGGTACTGACTCCAGTGAGAGTTTCTCTTCCTCTTCGTTGAGGTTGGGGAGTCTGTGCAGACCCAGCGCCATCCGGAGGGCGTCCACGTGCTCCTTCAGAGGTTTGTACTCGTCGTGGAGGCGGCGCGTGGTCTCCAGAAGCTTGTTCAGGTCGTTCTCGGACTGCTTGATGGTACTCTCCATCTGAAAACGACACAAGAATATATATAATACAGCAGAATAAACATTTCACGTACAGTACCGTCAAATATATATATACACAATGTCGGCCAAATAATATATTTCATATATACCATATTTGATATTTGTTGTTGTGGACAATGTGAGGGTGACAGTGAGGGGGTTCCAGGTGGTTTGCCAGCTAAATGAAAGAGCTGGTAACCAATTGGACGCTTATCCCATTTTGGGCCGGGAACCCCTTTTGGTGTTAGCATATGGTGTTAGCAAAAATAGCAGATCTACAAGCTCATAGCGCGCCACTTGGTCTGCTAAGAATGACTGACATAGAAACATAGCTTTTTCAGAAAACTGTCAGGATGTAGAAGACATTTTTTTAATCTGATCTCAGGTCAAAATGGGTTATATAGACCTCTAGAGTCTATAAGAGTTAAATTATTGTTAAACATCTGCATTACATACTTTGCAACAATTAGAGAATGTAGAATTGCTATTTTTGATCAACGTTTGCCTGCCATCTCTCCCATGGTCACATCGATAGTACAGCATGGAACTGTGGACAAAAATCTTATCCGACGAAAACAACAAAATATTCCACGCTTTGGGTCTGAGAGATTAAATCTCATCAAATTGTGGTCTCTGTGGCTCAAATGGCGAATAATAAATGGTTCTTGATGTGAAAAAAAGGCCTATAGTTTGTGCTGGGTCTCATCCATTCCGTAGCATTGACGCTAATAGCGGTACCCACCACGTTGATGTCAGCATGGATGAGTCGCAGCTCCTCCACGTGGGCCATCTTCTCCTGCAGCAGGAGGTCCATCTCCTGCTTGTACTCCTTCAGGTGCTTCTCCTCGGACTCCAGGGCCTCGAACTCCGTCTTCAGACGAGACTTGATCTTCTGCATTTGGATGGTCTTGTTCCTACAGAACCCAGAGAGACACACGACGTCGTGGTCAGTGACTTGAGCACGGTGCCATTTCATTCAGAGCCATTATTCACTCGGTCAGTTCTCTGATTTATTTATCATTCATAGCAATTTCACAGCACACTGATCTTCAAAACCCGCTCTCAAAGGGCACCTACGGCCGGTAGCCGCAATTTGCAACTCTAGATTTTTTTTGAATAATGGGATGAATCTAGAGTTGCATTACGCCTCCATTGACTCCCCATTCATCCAATTTGCTTTTGCGATCTGCTTGTATTAAACGACCTTAAAAACTCACCAACATTGCAGCTCTAGGCCAAGCTTGAATTTTCCTCTTTCAATCTGCCATGCCTTTGTTTCATAAAAATCCACCGTAGACATGTTACGAGGTACTTTCTGTCAAGAAGTTCTCTGCGGGTGATTCTTATTCTAAGTGTTGGAGTTTGGAAGCACTCACTTTTTATTAACGGGTCGCGCTGCTGCCTCCTGCATTATGTGCAAATGCGAAACAGGTGGTACGCACTATGCAGGGCCGTTCGTGAATTACGACGAGTGCTTCCAAACACTTCGAAAAATAATTAACCGCAGATAATTTCTTGACAGAAAGTAGCTCTACGGTGGCTTTTTATGAAACAAAAGCTTGGCAGATTGAAAGAGGATCAAGCTTGGCCTAGAGCTGCAATGTTGGTGAGTTTAACGTCGTTTAATACAAGCAGATCGCAAAAGCAATGAATGGGGAGTCAATTGCAACTCTAGATTCATCCCATTATTTAAAAAAGAAATCTACAGTTGCAAATTGCGGCTACTACAGACAGCTGAAATTCGAAACTGGCCCCAGTAAAATCTGAATCCCCACCCCTTTTCCCCCTCACTGTAGGCTACTGTATATGTTTTTCCACATTTGTACCTCCTTTATGATGATTTCCTGTTTTTGGCTATATAAAAGTGTATATTTGTAGGTCTCTAAATGTTATTGATTGATTGAAATATGTATTAACAGTTTGCAGAATTACAGTACATTTCAAGCACAAACTCAATACAAAGACTGTTAACTGTGAGTGGACGACCCAATTAAGCATTACACTTGTTTACAAGAGGGTCCACCATGTTCAATTCATCAAAACATTTAGAGACGTACAAATAGATTATGAATTGAAAACGGTGGACCCTCTTGTAATGTAAACAAGTGTAATGCTTTATGGTGTCGTCCACCCACAGTTAACAGTTTTTGTATCGAGTTGTGCTTGAAATGTACTGTAATTCTGCAAACCGTTAATAAATGAATGCATTCCGTTCCTTCCACCACTGCATACAGCTAAATGGGCTAACACGATCACATCTGGCATTTGTTGATCGACATCTGGAAGGAACGATAAGGCATGACTAGAAAATGCAGCAGCATGCCTTTTGACATGAGATTCTAATTCTGCATTTCCTTTGGCGATAGAAACGTTGCCAACGCTAACCGGAGACAAGTTAACAGCAGAAACGCAACACAGTTGATGCAGCTAACTGGCTAGCATTAGCATTAGCTAGCTCAATAACAAAAAGCCAACAAGCTATTGTTGGCCCCGGCTAACAAGTCACACACGCGCGGCGGCGCGCGCACGATCGCCGGCCTCTCTGCAGTTTTCCTACAACAACATGCATGCACGCATCCTTTTTTGATTCAATATGAAAGGCTCAGCTCACCGTATCTCCATGATGTTTTCTAATTTGCACATGATTTCTTGCTCGTCCGCCATGGTTTGTAGGGGTTTTTTTTCTCGACACAGACAGACAGACAGGGCCACCGGGACTGCTCAGTTCACTTCAGTTGGCTGCTCTCCAGTCTCCTCACTCTCTCCTGTAAGAAAAACACAATAGCCGGCGTGTGCGCGCAGACGGGAGCGCGCACGCAGAGGGAGACTAGACTATAGTGGCTACGTGGAACTGAACTGACCTAATGATCTATGAGGACGGAGTAGTACTACAGTTCACTACAGTGAGAGAGAGAGAGAGAGAGAGAGAGAGAGAGAGAGAGAGAGCAGATGTGACATGCCACTAAAATCACCATTGGCATAGGCTAACACGGATAATGGACCATGTAGTGTTTTTAACACACAGTATCGTACTAATAGTCCAATGTAGATGAATTGATTCGTATTTTTATCTTCTTTGGTTGTGTATTTTTTTGCACAGTTCTGTAATAGTTTTGTTCTTTGTTGCTTTTATAGCCTACTGCTTTGTCCTTTGATTGATGGATATGATTGAAATCTTTATTTCAGGGGAATCCATTGACACCTGGGCCTCTACTAAAAGGCACATTTACAACAATGATTGTACATACATGACAAGGTATACTATACCGGTAATACAAAGAAACCTGAAACCAAATATTACAAAAAGCAGGTGCATATAAGCCTTCTTCCAGTAGAGGTCAGTTAAAAATGGAGGGATGTTTTAAAACTAGCAAACAACTTTTCTTGACAATCATTCACATGGACCACATGGACCATACACCCTGAAGGCAGTATCTCCCAGCGTAGAATTGGCACCTTCATACGTCTTGAGATCATCATGGTACCATAACTTGATGTATTATGGGAATTTGGGATCTAGCAGTTTTGTCAAATACAGGGGTAGCTTGCCAACTTACGTAGTGCTTTGTATGTAAACAGGCTTATCTGTTTTCCTTCTTTGTCTTTGCCAGGCCTCACTTTCACTTGCAAAAGAGGTCTTAAACCTCAATGGGACCACCCCAGGCTACATGCATAGCCTACATGCATACCTGCACAACACTCCTGGATTCTTACCATCTCCCCTGCTGTGCTTCTGAATTGTAATTTCTCCTGAAAATATCAACCCAGACTCTATGGTGAAAGTGAGCATGCCCATGGGTGTTACACCCCCCACTGATATATGCAGCCAGCCAGGGCCATAATGTAAATACTGAGTCAATGAATTCTAAATCAGTGAATACTAAATCAGTGAATACTAACTGAATATTGTCAACGAATACTAATTCATACATACATACATACATAACCCTATTTTGGAGTAGTTTTAAATAAATTAAGGTTGGTGGGCTGGGCTTTTTACAAAAAAGCCCCCCTTTTAAATACTACACACATACATACATATACATACATATCTACATGCATACATTTCAGAAGTTTTAGCAGTTTTTAAGGACCCACTTTTAGGCCAGTGCACCAGAGCAAACTCTTGCCTTTTTTTAAACCCTATACCCATTTTAACCAAATACATACATACATACAAACATACATCAATGTAATAATGGTGAAGAATCATTTAGCCATGGGGGGGGGGGGGGGGGGGGGTCTGTTACAATGAAACCTTATGATTATTTGTGTTTGTTACATTATGAAAAGAGAAGGGAACCCGCACACTCGTATGCTCCAAAAGATAACTTTTATTGACGACGTTTCGAGCCAAGGCTCTTCATCTGGTCAAACTCAAGATGTCAGTGATCCACCCACTTAAATAGACACCCACGGGTCACGTTACTAGTCAGTGGGTGGAACTAATACTACATGGTCATTAGATCAAATACTATCATTAAAAACAGTGTTACACATTTCTCAAAATCACACTGTTTTTAATGATATTTCAGTATGAAAAAGTTTGAAAATTTTGCCTCATATTGGATGTTAATGTTAGGGTCACAAGAAACCCCTATAAAAAAATTGCTTAATACTGACAGCAGTCATCATCATCATAATCACCTTTATTTGGAATACAGTTGAGGGCAAGCACTCATTTCCAATGTAGCCAAGGTTTACAATAGGCCTACACAAAATACAGTAAAAAAAACAATACATCAAACATTATATATCAGGATAAATTACAAAGAAACATTATACAGAACAACCATCAGTAAAATAGATCAATTGAAGCAGGAGCAATCATGGTGAAAAATGTTCTGGAGCATTCCTTTGAACTGACCGAAGGATGGCAGGGAGCGCAGTTACATTTTATTTTTTTTATTTTTTTATACAGACAGACAGTAGGCTGACAGGAAATGGGGAGAGAGATGGGAGGGTGACATGCAGTGAAGGCTGTCGGGATCGGGAGTAGAACCCGCAGCAACACTGCCAGACTGGATTACCAGCCAAGGTGCCTGGACCGCTGAGCCAGGCCAGGGAACTCAGTTTTAAAGAGTTTTGGAGTTCATTGATTCATTCCACGAAGTTGGGCCATTGACAGAAAAAGCTGTCTTGCCCAACTCTGTCTGGGCCTGAGGAACCTTGAGCCTTAAGAAATCACTAGAGCGCGTCTGATAGGTCAGCAAGTGGATTCATGAATGTATATAGACAATATTTTAGGCCAATAAAAAAGACTATACCAAATGTCCCACCCCAGGGTCTACAAGCTCACAACACACTCACAAGAAAATAATTGATGTTGGCCTTCCTAGAAACATAAACGGGCTTACACACTATTATAAACATCAGCAACAAGCAATATGAATTAATTTAACTCAGCTAATAGCCTAACTGATGATGAGCTATAGTGCTTCAAGTTAACTCTGGTGAATAGACATAACTTGAAGGATAAAGGATGAATCTATTTTATTCAAATAGGGCAGAAAATATTGTGGATAAAGGTTTGTTTTCTACTTTAGGTGATTTAGGAATTGGTGATCACTGCCCCATGTGCATGCATGTAGCATTGCACGGAAGGCGGGGATTGAACCCGGGGCCTCCCACTTGCCAGACCAACGCGCAACCTGTCGTGCCAATGGGGCTGAGCCCGATTGGCAGGGCTGTTGTGGGCTGGGTCTTCTTGGCAGGGGGCTACAGTCACCCCCCCCAGTCGTGCTTCTCACTTCACACCGCGGACCGCCGCACACAATGTCCCTCATGTCCCTCACGCTCCACGTCCTGCCGACTACGCCAGATTGTAGCATTGCGCGGGAAAGCGGGGATTGAACCCGGGCCTCCCACTCGCCAGACCAACGCGCAACCTGTCGTGCCAATAGGGCTATGAGCCCGATTGGCAGGGCTGTTGCAGGCTGGGTCTTGGCTGGGGGCTACACATGGCAGGGTTAAATCTTAAGCACTTTGACGAACATATGCCTTTTTTGGATAATATTTCGGTACCCAGATGGTTTTTACAAAGAAATAATGAAAAAGCTTTCATGTTTTAATAAACATGCAGTGCACCTTTTAAGACGTGTAGAATCAAAGACAGAGTTGTAGGCCTACCTTGGTTCACACAGGAACTCTCAGCTTTGTTTGACAGGATTAGTACATGGTCTCGTGCTGAGAGCCACAACATTGTCTCTCCTACAGCTCACAAATAAATGTACTGCAGCAGTGTTTATTTACTTGCTCCTAGTCAAACACGAAAACCCTTTTTTTAAAATGCAGTTTTCATGAATAAAAACGACAGTTCTTTACCCAAATATGATCTCTTCTCAGAACGACATTTGTCTTCCACTTCAAAGCTGCGCAGGGCATTTATTTGAGAATCCACCACCAGGACCATATCACTTATTTTCACAATTTAATTGTGCATTTGTTGCCTTGATATCAATTCATCCCAAGGAGTTACACTGGTGAGGATAATCTAGATCAACCTTTTCTAAAGTTGGCTGCTCCAATTCTTACTGAGCCTCTGATGCTCATTTTAATCGCTCCATTTCTTCTGGCAAAAGTCTAGACTCTAGTTGTTGGAAATATGCCCATCTGATCTTCAGTTGTCAACAGACAACACTGTCCTGCACTTTTTTATTGATCTGTCAAAATCTGTTGGCTGTTGCATGCTTAGGCTTGGTTTCAGACAGTCAAAGTCAAAGTCATACGATTTGTCACACACGTTACCGCAGTGAAATTTGTTCAGGGGCACTTGACTGTCATTGTGTGACATTGGGTTGAGTCAAAGCTGAATTCCTGACAATAACGTAATAAATGTGTGTGTTGCAAGGTTTCATTAAAGGGACACTTCACCCTTTTTGCAAAAAAACAAAAACATGTTAATGACATTTAGAAGATTTAGAACACTTTCCTGGGGGTCTTTATGTGTGTAATATGTGGGTTTTAGATATTTTAGATTTTAGCAGTGAGCCCAGTGTCTCTGATGTCATGGACACTGGGCTCACTTACTTCCTGGACTACACTTCCCATAATGCTTTGGTGCACTGTCTTACTGAGACCCGGATTCTAAACTACGTCTGTCTATAGACATAGTAACGTCCCCGCCTGCCTCTGATTGGCCTACCGACACTGCCCGTCTTACCAGCTTGCCAGACCTCCGACGTGGAGAGCTATGGTGGATAGTCTGGTGACATCCGTGACACTGACGCGAGGTTACGCCGTGGTGGGAAATAATACAACTTATACAAGTATACGGTATAATATACAATTAGGCACAGAGAACGACAGATGATGCTCCAGAGGGCAGCCTTCATTGTAATTTGTAACTTTTAGTTTTGTAGAAGAGGCAAACTAATATTGTTTATGCCATTGGCCTTTGACTGAATAATTGATTGAACACATACGCCAATATGATTTGATTTGGGTGTGTTCTAAATAAAGTGTTTGTGTTGATTACCGTGTATCAATCTAATTATAGTAAACTAATACTGTTATACTAAAAAGGATAAAGGTGAAGGGAAAATAGACCTTTTTCCAGTACAATAATGTTTCAAGTTTACACATGAATATTACATTAATCAGTGCTGCAGATCAAACAGTAATGACAAATTAAGAACTTTGTGCAATATGTATTAGTCTCTGAGACCCAATGAAGACCAGAGGCAGGTGGGGCGCGTTACCATGGGCGAGTCTTTGTCTTTGTCTATAGACGGACGTGGTTTAGAATCATGCCCTACGTACCCTAGGTGACACAGGGAGAACATACAAACTGCACACAGAAAGGTCCTTTTGCCAACCCCACCATAGGGTATGATAGGACATACCCACAGCATCCCCGGGCGGGAATCGAACCCAGGACCTTCTAGCTGTGAGACGACAACGCTACCGACAGCACTACCGACGGCCCCACCATGCCCCCCAAAGATGTCTATGTCTCTAATTGTGATAGGTCTAGCATTGAGAGACTCAATGAATACAATATCTGGGTGGGGCTCGTTGAAAAACCTCGCCTCCCAGCTGTGCCAAAAAATCGGCTTCCTGTACAGAAACATATCCAGTTCCCCCCTAGGTTGTAGGAAAAGGGTTGGGTTCTTATCCATTTTGATGTATCATTAAATTGTATCCTTTTCCCATTTAGAAGATTTCATCAGATTGTAGGAATTCAGATATGCCTTTAGGCTATTAATAAATATGTCACTTATCACTGTGCACTTTATGAGATGAAAACTTCCTTCTTATCTCTCTGAGATGTTGTCATGGAACAATGGAAGCTATTCTACAAGATTATTGTCATTAAAAAAGCGTGAGACCTAAAATGATGCCACGAGGCTCGGTTTTAGGTCCCACGCTTTTTACTGTTTATGTTCATGGACATTGGCCATACTGTTAATTCTTCTGTACATATTTACGCAGATAATGCTATTGTGCATCTGTAGTCTACATTCAACACCACTCAGTCATTCACCAACCAATCTTAACTACTTATACCAATGAAAGGTGTCCCCCAGAGTCGCATTTTGATATTATGAGCTTATAGATCAACTACTTTCGCCAAATGCTTGAACTAACATATGGACGCATAGGATTCATGTGGTTAAAGCCGTGATGAATGCAGACCACGTTCTTTTCTAACAAAAATATGGTGCCAACCTTTCTTTTAAATCTCATATTGATCATCTCCCCCCATTTGGGTACTTAGAAAAGCGCTATATATCAATTTCAGATATTATTATTATTATCTTATCTACTAAAATCCAGATTTTCTTTTAATGCTAGGAAACCACCTACTTGCCTCTCCTGGATTATGGGGACTAGAAAACCGCGGCCTTCAAGCGTTTGTCCTCGCTGAAAACCCCTTTCATTATCCACTGTACACGGGTATGTTTTCATTTATAAATCCATCCTTGGACTGCTGCCTAGGTACAGTATCTATCCACTTAAGTACATGTCACATAAACAATGTGGCTACAGCCTACGCTCCCAGCCAGGGATTCATCACTTATCTCTCCACCCCTCAGCAGTGTTGATTTTGACAGCCAATTCTGATTTAGTTTTAGTCGTGTTTTGAATAAAATTGAATTTAGTTCCTATTTTAGTCATCTGCAATGTTTTAGTGTTAATCTAGTTTAGTCAACTAATATCCTAAGAGTTTAGTCAACTACAAACAACAGTACAACAGTACAGTACAGTACAGTACAGTAGCCTACATGGTTCATTGCATGCTGACAATAGCCGATCTGCAAGGTCACAACGTGGTGCGCTGCGACGTGTTCTGAGCTTGTAGATCTGCTAATTTCAGAGCGCAAAACCCGACTGCAGCCAAACATAAAATGTCTTGTCTTTCTTCTTTGTTTTTATTTTTATTTTCTGGTGAACAAAGTGGGTCGTGTTGGGCATCACAGTACATTTCGTAATTGTTACAAGTCATTTGTTACATTTCTACAATTAACATTCATTATGTTACGGGTCATACAGTCCCCTATTTGAATGGAAAAATAATGAAGGGAGGTGAAAAAGAAAACAGAGGGAAAATAAGCAAAAAAAAAAAAAATAACAACATGAGCACAACAAATACATCCATGACATTGTTAATGACAAAGAATAATGACAGTCCAATTGAGTAAGTAAATATACCACATGTTCAACTCTTATTCATTCATACAAAGATCCTTCACATACACAATGTATTTCCCTTATCCATTTCAACCAGTACTTGTTACATTTCTCTGTACATATTCTAACGGAAAAAGTAAGTTCCTCCATTTCGTACATGTTCCGTACAATGGCTGTTCACTCTCCTTTCTTAGGCGGGCTTCTATCCAGCCACTTCTTGGTTATAATGCTTTTTTAGCTGCCACTAGCAGTATTTTAAGAAGGTATTTATCTCTTGTATGTTACACAGATACATATTTGTAAATTCAAATTCAATCTCGAAACCCATTATTGTGTTGATATCTGATACTATTTCTAGACAGATTTTTTGTATTATTGGACAGTCCCAGAATACCCAGAAGTGGTCAGCCATTGTATTATTACATTTTCTCCAACAATTTCCTGATTCCGGTGTACCATTCTGTAGGCTTTATATTGTTGGAACCTAATCATGTTTTTCCATGAAATGTTTTTGCCAGAACTAGTGGTTGTGGATATCATATTACATATATTCAGCCAGTCCTCCTCTGCGATGGTTAGATTTGCCTCCTTTTCCCATTTAAGCTTTTTAGCAGACTGTGTATTCGAATATAGTTTTGATATTAGTTTTTTAGTGGTATCACCTTTAAAAGCTTCAATTATGATGTAAATAAGATCTTTCTAAGGCTTTGAAGGTAGGGAGGGAGGGTGCAGGTTAGTTTTTATTTAGTTTACATCAGTGAAAAAAGGTAGTCAACGAACAATTTTCATCATGGCTTAATCGACAAAATCAACACTGACTCTATACAGAAAAGGCCTTACTCTGCCCCTTCAACCTGGTACACGTTGATTTACCCTTGAACAAATAGGTGTAAGGTTTGCACTTGCACGTCCCGGGGTTTACACTGAGGCTGGCAAATCCTTTTCTTTTGAACGCCCCATGACTCCTAGAATGTCCTTCAACACATTTAAAAACTTGATTCGATGCCATCTTTTGCAGAGTTCAAATCCATGGTTACACACCACTGTGTAACTATATGTTGCAGGGTATTGCCAGGCCAAGCTGCATCCCGTACTTATCACCGCCACTTAAAATAAAATATATCCCCATATTATCAAAGCATCAACATTTCTCTGAGGTTTTTTGCCAAGTACCAGGCTGTAATTTGTAAACGTAGACCATCATGCCTCCATGGTCCCCAAGAAACACTCAAATCAGGCTTCTGGCCAAACATGTAACCTCGCCTCACCAGGCTTTCCACCACCTCGGAGGAAAGCCTGGTCTCTGTTTCAAAAGTCCGTATGATCCTGTCGGGAGCGGACGATATGGTTACGTCATGTTGTAGTATTGTTTTGTAGTCGCCAGACAGGAACAACAGGCGGCGACAACTTCCTTTTCCCTCTTAATAAAAGCTCTCGTAGCCTGTAGCTTTTATTGAGAGGGAAAAGGAGGTTGCCGCCGCCTGTTGTTCCTGTCTGGCGACTACAAAACAACACTACAACATAACGTAACCATATCATCCGCTCCCTCTCGGATCATATACCGAAATGAAATGGTGCCCAGGCTACCATGCAACCATGAGGCCTCTTCTTCTTCTTCTTCTATTGGGGTTTTCCGGCAGTGTTGACACTTTATTGCGTATCACTGCCCTCCACAGTTCAGGGGTGATATTCCGCTCAGAGTTCTATGACCTGTGATATAATGCAGAGAAAAGCCAAAGCGCTCCTCTCCACAGCTCGATGCTCCTGTCCCCGACTGAACAGAGTTTTGGAAATCCCAATGTTATCCAGTTCTTCACATATAACTGTGCTCTTTCTGCCCTATATTATTATTATATCTCACACGCAAATAGAATGTGAACAACACTCTCTGCTCTTCCACATTCACACACACACAGTCCTCACTGTTTTCAGGCAACCGTCTAGCCCACAATGTCCAAATCTCAGCCGTGTCAGTTTGACAGAGTCTCTTCTGTCACCTCCCCATATACATGCCCTTTCTTTTTACAGATGCCTGCGCTGAGAAATACAGCCTCCCTCTCTCGTCATTGTTCTATATACTCCTCTTGCCACTGTTTCTCAGACCCCGCCTCCTTCATGGAACTATATAGAGTTCAGGTTTGCCCAACTAGAATGTCCACATCTACTGTCTCTTGAGTGACATTTTGGGCCATCTTGTCGGCTATTTCGTTCCCCCCTCTACACCTGCATGCCCTGCAGGGCTGGAGGACTGGGACCCAAAGGAAACCTCCGCCACCCCACGTTCTCTGTCTTGTACACGTATGGGCTTACTCCTCAAGGCCATCAAGGCAGCAGCTGAATCAGAGCATATGATTACTTTGTCTGGCTTAACTTGCTCAGCCTCAACCCTGTCACCCCTTTCATGCACTGCCCTTAAAGGGGCAGTGCTACTACATGTATATCACCATAGATGCCTAAGTCACCGCTGCAGTTCATTGGAGCGACCTGTATCCACTATCCACTATCCACTATCCACGTGAGGGCGGAAGTGCGCCGGACATGAGCGTCATCATGGCACCATCCCCGGCGTCCAGTCACGTGACTAATGTCCCTTCCTTTTTTGTTACTTCACTCTATTATGGCACCAAACGCGGAAGCTTTCCCTCATTGAGATATATTATTCAGGCAGCCAATCGGCCTCTTCCGTTTAAAGTGCAAAATGTGTTATTATAGTCTTTTTTATTGGCCAAAAATATGATGTGTGAGTCATTTCACAAAACCGGTACAATTTGCAGTCCCTCTGACCCTTTAAGGTGTACTTTATTCAGTCACCAAAATGTATTTTTAAACGCTTTTTTCATCAATTTTTAAATGTTCCCTTTAATATTGTGTAAGAATTACATGGATATGATGGATTTTATCGTCATATCAGAAATGATCTTGCTTTCTTTCAGTAGACACCCCTATTTTGTTCATTTTTTCATGTCCCCAATGGCCTTCGATGCAAGAAAAAATGTACAAAAGTCCATAAATTATGCCATTCACATATAAATCTATCGTTGCTTTATTGAATGCCTGAGATGGGAAATTATGTTTGCCTAAAGGATGTTAATGGTTCACATGACAGCCGGTCAACAAGTGGATTCATGAATGTATATAGACAATATTTTAGACCAATAAAAAAAGACCAAACTTTTGTATATTAGTATTTAGTTGTTTGGATAAGTTGCTATTTTCATACCCTGTATGTTCGTCTTATTGATGTTTCCTGTTGTTTGTATATTGTTTGCTGACCACTGAATTAGGGTAACCGCAGTGCCTCTTGAGCATAAATGAAGTAAAACATAAACCAATGGTCGGCCAATAGGTAACAACAACATTTCTCTGTCAAGGATATCAATATGTTCCAGTCCCTGGCCACAGCCAGACTGGAATGACAACAAACCCCACACTGTATTTGTTTTTGGAACTTTCAAAAGAATTATGCAAGTGTGATGCAATAGTGGCGCAATAGTGGACATCAGCGTAGCCTACGTCCGTGCATGTCCGTGTGAAGCATCAATGTGAAGTGTGAATATCGTTCTTGAATCTTGATGTGCCAAAATGTCGACTGTTTCACATCGACATGCACTGTCACAGTAAATTACCAAAGTGCTTATTTCTCCCTTTCTTCCCAAAGACAACTGCATTCAATCAATGAATGCATGAATAGTTACTAGACACAATAGACACAATAAAAAAAGCATGTGCTCAAACCTCTGTCAAGAGGCGCATAGCTCACTCCATCTTTCTGTCTTTCTTTCATTTCAATTCCATTTAGTGTCGAAGACACAAAGACCCTACCCCCCCCAAAAAACATGTGCATGCATTCCTTTTGCAATGTGACGACAAGGAAAAACACCCCTTTTAAAACAACCCTTAAGCAGAACCAAGCTCTAGTCTAGGGTGTGCAGCCATCTGCCTTGAACATGGTGTTTACCTCTTTAAGGTTTGCAGGTAACCCATTTGACAATAACTGCTGCAGAATTATGTGGTACCCTCTCTCTCTGAGCAGGGAGAAAGTATCCCTGGATAGAGTTTAACCACTTAAACCCCTAGAGTAAACTAATACTTCATTTACCAAGGTCGGTTCCGTTCTTGACGCTCTTTCTCCTCCTTTACTCCGACTTGATCGCCAACAATAGTTGATCTACAAGCTCACAACGCATTGTGTTGAAAGGTTTGCAGATCTGCAGATCTATCAAATTTTTGATAAAGGTCCTCGATCCCCAGAATGGGGATGCTGCTATATAGGGTTCAAGTGGTTATGGAACAACCAAACTTATTTATTGTACCACCAGGTCTGTGGCTTCATTTTAACGGATCTTATTAGGGATTCCATGTCATCACAAGGACATTGAACAAGTGCCCCAGCCAGCCAGTGTATAAAGAGAACTTCAAAGCAGGCTCGGCTCCAGCATGAAATGACTGAGGGGGCATTTGAAAATGGCGAGGGTGCACATCTAATTTTTATATAGTAAAACTATGCTGTATGTACATAAAAGTGAGGGTGCAGAATTTGGAACGGAGGGTGCTGGGCACCCTCTGGCACCCCTGTGGTGCCGGGCCTGCTTCAAAGTCACCTACCATCAAAGTCTTCTTTAGCTTTGCTTTTAGATTCAAAGAGTATTGACTCTGTTTGGCCAAGATGGAGAGACGATGTCCGTTAGATGCTGATTTTGTGCAGTTATTGCTCTACTTCTGAATGTATCATGAGAGACTATATAGGGAGAGCTGAAACATCAGTGAAAAGGGACAGGGAAAGGTAGAGGTACTAGAGAGGAAAGAGAGAGGGTGGAGATTGAGAGGAGGAGGGAATGCAGTCATGCAGAAGGAGGACGAGAGAGGGGGCGGGAGAGAGGAGCCATAGGAGGTACAGTATAACTGTTATGAGACTTTATCACAAAGGAGGGTTTTTAGTCTAGCCTTAAACGCAGAGAGGGTACCAAAAGTGGACCAAAGCCGGGGTAAGGTTATGAAAAGGCACAGAGCAATGGGGGGGAAGGGCTACAACAAAGGACTTTCATTAGAATGCAACCAGAGTAGACAGGATATGGAGACCAATATTTGGACAGTGAACAACACATCCAAAAGTAGTGACATTTTTCATCAGGACTAACATGGCATTACAATGAGGACACAGCGTGCGCGCGCGCGCGCACACACACACACACACACACACACACACACACACACACACACACACAGCACAGCAGACTGCAACATCTCTGCCTGGTGGAGATAATAATTCGACAGGAGCGAAAACATATGTTTTCACTGTCTGTGTCCCTCCGTGTGTGCGTGTGTGTGCGTGCGTGCGTGCGTTCGTGCGTCCTCATTGTAATAATAGTACTTATGTTAGGTACAAGATAAAGAGAGACCATTTGATCCGTTTCTTGAATGGAAGCACCTATAATGGGCAGGATACCAAAGTGGTTGACTGTCTGTCATCATCATTTAATGTTGTTTTCCATGACGGCTCAACTTTGCCACTGCATGTGTAGCCTATATACTTCTACAGGCCGGAGCTGCACCTGCCAGCGAGGAGTGTTGATTGTTGAATGCATGGGAGGAGTAGAACAGAGATGCTACGTCCTCCCAGCGGGGGCTATACTCACTGGCACGTGAGCCAGTAGGGTACAACAGCAGTGGCAATCAGTGGGAGGTATCAATGGGCTTAACAAATACATTGGGGTAAAATTATTATTATTATTATTATTAAATGTAATAATAATAATAATACATTTGTTGTAGCATCCTTAACTGCTTCTGGAATGGGGGTTTAGCTATGAGGTAGGCCTACATTTTTTCCACATATGTACAAACTGCCTCCAAGAGGAGGAAAACCGATCCAGGGTCAGTAGTAAACTCACGTGATCTGAGAAACGTGATGGGCAATCTGGTCTCGGATCAGACATGTCTCGCTCTTGTGACATACATGCGGCTTGGTGTGGGATTAACCGAGAGAAAGTCTTCTGAGCAATACAATGGTCCATTTTAATTCAGTCTTCTAATCCCAGTAGGTATTGCAAGCACTTTCATATGACTCCGTGGAGAAAAGGTTACTGGGTCTGTGAACGACTCTCTCTCAAGGAAGAAATAACAGATAAAACAGGAAAGAAATACAAATGTCTGCTGTAAGTATAGCTGCTTTTCATTACACTGATTTTAATCTCACCATATAACTGTCTTTGACGTGTTGACAAGCTTTGATTTACAGGCGTAGAATTCTGTGTTGAGATTGAGGACTTTTTCCCTCTTCTGTGTTTAACCACGTTAACTCTAGGCAAAATGTTTCAGGAACTCCTTCTTCTCCTTTTTTTGGGAAGGGGGGGGGGGGGCCCCCTTCCCAAAAAAATAAAGAAAAATTAAATAAATAAATAGCAGATCTACAAGCTCGCAATATGCTGCCATGCGACACACTGTGTGTTTCGGTGTATATATATATATATATTTAAAAAAACAGATTAAGTGGTTAAACAGTTTTGCGTTATCCTGCAATATGGCTTTGTTGTTTCTTGGCACAGAGTGCCTGTGGCTATCACTTTATGCCCTGTTGTCAGCTGTTCTGTATTTGTTGCATTCGTGTCCTAGATTTCCCAAGAGCTAGTTACATTGTTACGTAATTTAAAAAAAAATAAAAAAAATCCCCTTAGCTGCATGAGCAAAAAAACCAAAACAATTATGTCATGTGCAAGTGGCACACTCAGCCAACTAGCAGGATTTATTGTTATATTATTTAATTTATTTGATATATATTTTATACTTTTCATTATTAACACATTAAGCTTTCAAACTATTTGGGATGGAATTAATGATGTATAAAGCATACGATCTCTCCTCCACCTGCTTGACTTTATTTGATGGTGGAATATTCTAATGTAATGTGAAATTGTGATCACATGCAGCACCGACCCTGGCTATATCCCTAATTAGTTGTGTGCCTTCATGCTTACGTTAACACTGAATCATGTGCCTCATGAAATTGACCTCGTTGTCACTTATTCTGTCAAAGACTAAATCACAATATCGGCTTCATGTTTTGACTGTAGTCCCCACCAACCTCTTGTGATTGGATGCTGCTGGTTGAACAGAAGAATGTAAGAAAACACATTGTATTTCTCCTTGGTCTTTTTGCTTTATACCCGAGAACCTCCCCATGCATTTACAATCATTTCAAAGAAGCAACACAATGAATCAACAATGTTAGTGTGCTCTTCCATTCTGCTTTTGATTTTAATGTCTCATGTGTCATAAGGCTTTGTTCAGACCGCAGGGAAATCTGATTTGTTTCGCAAATCTGATCTTTAGGACTGACTTGACCACACTGTTATTTTGACTTGATTAAACCAACTATGAGCTATGAAAGTATGAAGCCAATCTGGATAGGCCAATAATCTAATTTGGGCCGTCAGTCTGATAACATGTGACAAATGTGACCTCTCAGTGACACAGATGAACGACCCCTCATATTGTCACTCTCTCCTGTCCCGTTTCTCTTCCACAGATCAATGTCCGAGTCACCACCATGGATGCAGAGCTGGAATTTGCCATCCTGCCCAGCACAACCGGCAAACAGCTCTTTGACCAGGTATACACTGCCCACTCCCCTCTCACAGACAGACAGACCAATGGACATGTAGGCCTACTATACATACCTTGGTTAGTGAGTGACATGCTACCTGGGAAGTGCTATAGTAATAGTAAGGGTCCATTTCCACTTAATACTTATATGAAGTATGAACCCATATGCAAATGGACCCTTACTAGTTATTCTGTATTTTCTGTGCTCATGGTGTCTACGCTCAACTGTTCTATGTCCACACTCATAATGTGGTACTGGAGTCTCAACTAGAGAGAAATGTTATGTTAAGTTATGTTTTTAATATGATGTATTCTATGTAAATGGTGTGTGTATATATAAGTATATTTTGTATACCGTCACAATTCTGGCTCCTCAGGAGTAATGGGACTCAGCTGTGTTTTGTGGGGGTGGCACATAACGGGGGGGAGGGACTCAATCTGAAGGAACTTGATAAAAAGTGATGAAAGGTTTGCATCTGTATACTGACCTGACGAAGATCGGTGAAGATCGAAACGTTGTCGATTCAATAAAGTCATTCTTTACCAAAAGAATGGTGTGCGGGCCCTATACCTCCTTCCATAATTGCCTGCTG
The DNA here is from genome assembly GCF_963924005.1 of Protomyctophum bolini. NCBI lineage: Eukaryota > Metazoa > Chordata > Actinopteri > Myctophiformes > Myctophidae > Protomyctophum > Protomyctophum bolini. The sequence goes on along the minus strand of NC_137871.1, from coordinate 11,319,602 downwards.
TCGAGGTGCGTGTAAAGAGGTATGCTCTGACTTTGAGATAGTCACTGAATTGTTGTAGAAGTATACAGGGAAAGGTGGGCACTCTGTTTTGGTGCCCACATTTCAGCTCTTGTTGACATATTTAAATGCATGAGCGTCGTCCAATGCGTTCAGATCGTAAAGACCATCGGGCTGAGGGAGACCTGGTTCTTCGGCCTGCAGTATCAGGACAGCAAGGGCTTCTGCACCTGGCTGAAGCTCAACAAGAGGGTGAGAAAGAGAAACACTCTCCATGGAGACCTTTATGTAACGTGCGTTCATAATCCCCAGCGTTTTGCGTGGTGGGACACAGTTGCATTTTGGCCGACGTCATGCATTGTTATGATTTTGATTATGAGCCGCTCATGTGTTCTGGTGTCACTCTCCCCCGAGGCTAATTAGCCCACTGCCCTATACTCTCATGTGTTCTCCTAATGCGACCGGGGACCCACCAGGTGACGGCACAGGATATCAAGCGGGAGAACCCTCTACTCATTAAGTTCAGGGGGAAGTTTTACCCGGAGGAGGTGGCGGAGGAACTGATCCAGGAGGCGACTCAGCGACTCTTCTTCCTGCAGGTTAGTGGGTGGAGGTGTGAACACATGGATGCTATAATAGCGATCCCTTATTCTGGGGTGAATGCTTGACAGAAATAACAGTACACAACAACAAAAATAATCGAGTACGGAGCCCAGGGGGACCCGATCAACTAAGGTGCTGTCCAGACGAGGACGTATTCTGCGTTACTCCGGTCAAGTATTTAGCCGATCTGCCCATTTTGTCACAAAGACGGCGTTTTGGGGGACTTAACCGGCTAATTTTGAAACCATCTTCCAGAGTGGGAAAGTTCGGAGACTTTGTCGTCTCCATACAGTATGTGTAGGCTACAGAGAGAATAGCCTACCGCCTATTTGCTGAAACGTTGACGCAATAGTCCCCTCGACCCCCTCCAAACTAACCTCACGTCACCAGGCTTTCCATGCAGCCCTCCAGTATCACTCACAGCTATGTTATATTTGAAAATAATATTACCAATCTGGAAAGACAAGGAAAAAAAACGGATGATCACCATTGCTACTATTAAATGGTGTAGTGTAGAATAGATTAGTGTATATAGGCTATACAAGTCCGTCCATTCCTCTCAGGCAGGTCTGACTGCAGTGCACACTCATCAAAGTGCTTCTCTTCTTGAAGTGTAACTACAAAACGGCTTTGCATTGAGAGAACCCCAGGAAGGATAAACACATTAGTTACTGTCCACATTCCTCTATAAACGGGCCTGTTTTCACCGTTCAACTGTTTCACTGAATCAATCTAAACGAGCAATTATCTGACATTCAGAGGACATTCTTTGTGTAACTTCAAAACGGCTTTGCATTGAGAGAACCCCAGGTAGGATAAACACATTGTTTACTGTCCACATTCCTCTATAAACGGGCCTGTTTTCACCGTTCAACTGTTTCACTGAATCAAGCAATTATCTGACATTCATGCATCATGCCGGCCCTCGTTGTGAGTTTTAAGATCTGCAAACTATATGAATCTCATGCTTATGTAGGCTATACTTTGTAGCCTAGTACTTCTGGCAGAAGAGGATATATGAGAATATTAGTAGGCCTTATGTCAAATCATTAAAATTGGAATGATTTGTAACGAAAAGAAAGAAAAACATCAGCTACAGTTGATTATGCCTATACTGAATGATTATGCCACAGTGCCACATATGCATTTAGCCTACAATACGCAGCTTTCTCTGGGTGTCCGGAGCTCTGTCCAGCTCTCGTCTGGACTACACGAATAATTAACATAACCGCAATATGGACGAAGGAAAGTTTTATATATCGTTTACAAACTTGCGCGGCTAACAGCCCGAGCCGCTCTTGTGTGGCAAGGGCCTAAGTATAGTGCTGTAGGGTTTAAGTGGTCAAGGACCCCCAATCAACATTTATTAGGCCACAGACCCCCTTCATTTGAAAACATATATGCCAGTGACCCCGATAAGGGAGGATCTTTACGGCTCTATAGCAGTGATTCCGAAACATATTAATTTCAAGGACCCCCAGTTTCACACGCGTTATGCTACGGACCCCCGATTTAATGGCATTTCTATCTCTGGTACCCCAATTTATATTGTAAAACCACTCTTAATTTAACTCAGAGTCACAGACCCATCAGGGTCCATTTGGTTACAAATTATCATTTAGCTGCTGGGTCCCCCCTGGAACTCCCTCAAGTACCCCTGGGGGTCCCCGGACCCCACTTTGGGAACCGCTGTAGTGTATAGGGTTTAAGTGGCTGATCTTGAGTGGTGCCAGAGATTAGCTGCTCACAGAGAGACTCGCGGACGGACGGACAGACAGACAGACTCACGGGACTGAGAGCAATGGTATGCCTTTCAGTGAGCGAAACAAAGCCAGACCACCAGTATGATATGAGCGAGGAAGAGGACGCACACAGATGTATAACCACCCTACTCGACTGACAGGAGTCTCCCAGGGGTCAATAATATCTGGTATATATATATACCTTACAGAGCTGCTGTGATATCCTGTGCTGTCACTGCTATTGTCACAGAATAATTTGCCCCAGAATTTCATTTGCCGCACTGGCAAGTGTGATCTAGTTTTGCGTACAGTCAGGTCAGACACATAAATATAAATATAAATAATTAACTGATTGGAAGTAGGTAGGAGGTCAAGGTCACGGTGACCTAAAAAAAAAAAAATGTTTTTTTTAATAGTTTTTGGAAAATGAAGCATCGTTTTGACTTTTAGAAGCCATGCACATATACTGTATATGACAGAGTCAATTTCATTCATTGCAGATTCACTGTCACTACTGTATACGTTACGAGACATGAATGCAATGTGTTATTGTATAAAACAAATGCTTCCTTGAGGAACACATACTGCAGCTCCCTGGGAGGGGGAGGGTACATGTGCATACAACCTGCAGGCTAGAAACAGGAGCTACAGGTTCATGCGAAACAGGGAAATTATATAATATCTAGGTGTGAATTAACTTAGTCATTGATGTGTTGCTGAAATTGTATACAGGTCACATTATCATAGTGTCCACACACACACACACGCACGCACATGGCCATGGATTAGTGCAGAGACTGTCGGCTACTGTACTGTCACTGTACTGTACTGTCACACCCGAAATCATCATATATACGATGTGTGTGTGTTAGGCTGTGCAACAGTGAGACACAGCCAGCTAGCCAGGGACAGACAGACAGACAGACAGACTCAGAGACACACACACAAGCTCCGTAGTGGTTGCACCACTCAAAAAGACAAAAGTGGAATGTAATATTTATGTTAATACAGGTCTTCTGACCAAGCAATTGGTTGAAATACAGGCTCTCCAGCCGTGCTGAAATGAGCATGGCTAGCACACCTAGCCGTTAGAAGGTTGTCCTCCTCCTGGCCCCGGTCTATGTATTGGGGCAGTGGCTCAGGGGCGCAGCCACTTGGGAACCGAGTTCCATCCTATAGGCTCTCCCGGAGATTATTGTCGAAGTGTCGCTGAACCCCACAATCTAAAGCGCCTTGGATAAAAGGCACATCATATTAAACCATCTGAGCCGTGGAAGCTGAAACTGAATATCCCCCGTGTCACACACACACACACGTGTCGCCGCCACTATAGCGCCCGGGATTTGAACTCGGGTCTCCCACGTGCAAGTCCAATATCCTAACCACTAGATCAAAGGGATATCCCTTATGGGACCGGGGGAGATATTAGACTTTTGAGGCCATCAAGGCAGAGGCTCTGAGCACACTGTGTGCTATACGCGCACATGCACACATGTACACGCATACATATAACGCTGCATCAGGACTTCTTTTGCTGAAAAACAATCCCCCTTTTTTGATCACATGTGTGTACAGGTGAAAGAGGGCATTCTGAACGACGACATTTACTGCCCGCCGGAGACGGCGGTCCTGCTGGCGTCGTACGCCGTTCAGACCAAACACGGAGCCTTCAGGAAGGACTACCATTCACCCGGCTACCTCAGCAGGGAGAAGCTGCTGCCACAGAGGTGTGAACTTGAAGTATAGTAACGCACAAAAATAGTATATACTGTAGTTAGTGTAGTAGGTGCTAAAAAAAGTGGAACCGAACTGACCGGCAACTGTATGAGTGGATAAAAATAATGGGGTTCCGTCATTGGTATCTCCCCGTATATGTCCCGCTCTTTAACCCTCTAACACCCGCATTAATTTCTACTTGCAAAAAATAGATTTCAACCTTACTACTACTTTGTACTACTAGCACTGACACTAAAAAAGATGTTAAAAAAAATAAAAAAATAAAGTTTGATGAAACATTTATAATAATTATATAATAATTATATAATAATATAATAAATTAATAATTTACATTTGGGGGATATCTTTCACAATAATGAATAAAACATGTTCTAGACATTCTAATGATCACAAAAAAACATATGTTACAATTATTTTACCTACTTTTATTAGGGTAAAGGTCAAAAGTTTTAGGTTAAAAAATGTTCAAAATTGCACAGAGTCCAAACATTTTTTATTTGTGTGAATTTCAGCCTCTGTGGGGGGTATTCATATGCAAATATCATGACTAATGGCATTGAATTGGCATTGCAATGAACATCACTGATGACATTCAGGTGAAAAAAGAACAGAAAAAAATAATAATAATTTAGTAATTAATTAAAATAAATTTGTTGCTAAAAAGCAACCCTGGGTGCTAGAGGGTTAAAGCTGCAAAGCAATAATATGTCAACATTTTAATGACCTATTTATTTTGGGTAGAACGCTCCCAAAAATAATTTAGTCTCTGTGACACATCTAGGGGGCCGCAATCTGCATTCAAAGATTTTCCTAGAAGCTTTGTCTTTGGTCGATTTGCCTGTCTGTTTCGTGATTGGTTAATCACTGCGACTGGGTTTTTTTCCGACCAATGACAAAGCTTCTAGGAACATCTTTGAATGCAGATTGCGGCCCCTAGATGTGTCACATGAGACCAAATTCGTTTTGGGAGCGTTCTACCCATTGCTGCCTGTCTGAATACCAAAAAAAGAAAAAAGAAAAAGGTCATTAATATTTTTGACATATTATTGCTTATAGCAGCTTTAATGAACAGAAAATATAAAAATATACATCTTCAGGGCGGGAGGCTAATTTTATCCACTCAAATGACAGAACCCCACCAAAGGCCATTTATCATGTTCAATTGTGTTCCCGTTCCAATTATGTCACTCCAATTTGTTATCCTGTATGGTATAATAGTTGAAGATTTTCACATTACCAAAAGAGATAGCTGTTACAGAACACTCCATAGCAACCAGCATAATATAGAGCCATACTTAACAAAAATAAAGATATACCGTATCACTTCTACCACCTTTAAATCGAGTGTGTTATACAAACGGAACCCGACGGACCCCGTGACTCTGAGAAGTAAATGAGCACTCACAGAGCTTTTTGAGGCTCCTTCAAATGGATGCCATGCACGGTACAATCAGCATTAACCGCAGGGTCAGTCTCGCTGGATCTCTCTTAGCTGTCATGGTCCTGATTGATCCATCTCTTCTCTTCTCCCTTAACACCAGGGTTTTGGAACAGCACAAGCTGAATAAAGATGAATGGGAGGAAAGAATCAAAGTGTGGCACCAGGAGCACAAAGGACTACTCAGGTACTTTTATTTATTGAACCGCTTAACCCATTATGACCTGAGATCAGATTCTAAAAATGTCTTTATATATCCTGACTGTTTTCTTGTCAGTCGTTCTCAAAAGCTTTCATGTCACTTTTCACGATTCTTCAAAAATAGCAGACCTACAAGCTCGTAGCTTGCCACTCGGTGGCGCGCTATGAGCTTGTAGATCTGCTATTTTTCAATAGCTAAAGCACCAAAAGGGGTTCCCCCGCAAAATGGGTTAAACCCTATAGGGGACCCGAGACTAGTATGGACAAGGGCTCTATACTAATCTATGCCCACTCCTTGTTTGCCCTCTACACAATCTTTTTTTCTCTTCACCAAAAATAGCTGATCTATAAGTTGCGAATGTGTTGTGAGCTTGTAGATCTGTTGTTTTTCCCAGTAGTGGTAGTTGCGGCCGTTGGTCACAGATTACTGTGAAAGACTGCTAAATCTGTCAGTCAGTCCGTCCGTCCGTCCGTCTGTCTGTCCGTCTGTCCATCACACCTCGTGATACGCTCCACATATGGCCGTCTCCATATATGGAGATCACAACACTGACCTCATCAAACCCTGGAGAAGACTGGATCATCACCTAGATCTGCATATATGGAGCCGGCCAGCAACTCTACATCTGGCCTCAAACGTCAAAACCCTTAGATCTCCATATATGGAGCTGACCTGTTCTGACAATCCATATGTTGATCCACCCCCAACCCGTCCTTCCTCTTCAATGTCTCCCTTTTGACTGATACCTGTCCATTCAAACTCTAGACGTGCTCGCCCCAAAGTTATTAGTGCAGCCGCGCCCTTCAGCCCGGAGAAAACGAGTTCTCAACAGGCCCGAAAATTAAGGCACGGCCCGCCACCCAGGCGGTATGCGTGTACGCGACCTCGCCCCTTTAGTAGGCCCACAGGGTGCTGCGTTGCTGCTCGCTGTCTAAATCTGTCTCTTCAGCTGACTGGTAATGTATGTACGCATCTTTGCAAATATGAGACAAATAATTATGTGGCGGACATCACTGCCTTCCCTCAAGGACACTGCGCACAACCAACCGCTGTCTGTCTAGATCACTTTAAGATCAGGAATGACCCCGCCCACCCACACCAGGGACCGTTCACTCTGTTGCCTTCTGGCAGAAGGTATATCGAAGCATTGGAAGTAAAACGGCAAGATTTTCCAAGAGCTTTTTTTCCCCCCAAGCCATTAGACTTTTGAACAAGTGCAATATCCCCTAACCTTGTTCCCCGCCTATATGTGCTGCTATAAGGACTCCTGTTGTGAAATATCTGTCTCTCAATGAACTAATGGTGCTTTTTAATTTGTTTGTTTTTTAAAAATTGATTTTTAGATTTTAATAGTATTTTAGCTCTCTTTTAACTAGAAGCCAGTGAAACGACATTTCGTTCTCTTATGCATTTTATGTATCTGCTGAATGCAGTAGCGTCATGTTGGTTGGAGGGGCTGCCTAAGAAATCTTATTCTACGGGCCCAATATACGATAGTATATGCTGATTGATTGATTGATTTATTAACAGTTTGCAGAATTACAGTACAACTCAATACAAAAACATGCTATCCATTGTTCACCCTATACTACAGCATGTTCACAGAATACTGGTCTCTACAGCAACAACAGCATCAGCATCACATTCCACAACAACCCAGTACCCATGCAGTGCTACTCAGAAAGTCTATTACACTATGCTACCCAACTAGTTCAACCTGCAGCAATAGCATCATATTCCAGATACCAAAGTACAGCGATGACACTACTACAGGCCTATACTTTGTTACAGCAAATGCTCCACAACAACAGAAGTGCATGCCCACAACAAACACTCCACTGAACATTGTTTGTATTTGTATGCACAGATAGCTGCTCTTATACTGTCATTAATAATAACAGTACGCATGCACGCACGCATGCACGCATGCACGCATGCATGCACGCACACACGCACGCGCACAACAGTTGTTGCAACTTTTTTTTTTTAAACATCTGTTTATTATGATTTTTGGCATAAAAGCATTTCAGTAATGATTAACCATAAAATTACAGATCGGACAAAAAATAGCAAAAAAACATACAAACAAGAGACTTACAATAAAAGGAGACAAAACATAACTCAAAGAAAAAGACAAAAACAATAAAATTATAACTGACAAGGCTGATGACTACACGGCATTCCGAGGACAGAAACAACATCACTATAAATTCTAAAAAACATTTCTGATGTGAAAAGGAAGACATATGAATACATGTGTACCCACATAGAAAATACAAACGTATACAGTATACACATATCAAACATTAATTACAGTTGTTGCAACTTGCAAGGCATGCACACACATGCACGCATGTGCGCACGCACGCACACGGCTCCGAAACAACACTAACACACGCACACAAACGCAGCCTCTCTCTCTCTCTTCCCAACTCAATGAGAGCTCGCCTCGAGCCACTTTCAATGTGATTAAACCAGCGATTATGTTTCTTAACTTTGTGAGATGAATGAAGCAGACCACTCTACCTTTCTGTGGGTCCGGTGTGCGGTCAGCTGTCTGCCCCAAGCAAGAATTTCAAACTCACAAAACGTATTCTTCGTATCCTTTCCTTTCCAAAATGGACGATATGCTCCCAGTCTCTTAACTTCATTTTCCCCTCCACGGACACGGGACAAAACGGATTATAAAGTAAATAATAAACTTATTTCATTTAAAATACTTCCACCCGCCATTCTTTCACATCATAAACAACCACACACGAGCAGGTGCTGTGATTTGTCAATAGCCAATGACCTCACGGTCTGAGGCGGGCATTAGGGCTGAGCACAGCCCTCTATTGGCTCTGGGGCTGAGAGATTTTAGCCCCAATGGCAAGTCAACCAAGCAGGCGTGTCTTGGCAGCTGTCAATCATTCAACGCAATGAAAGCCAATGGAAGCATTTTGGGCTGTAAAAAATCAGCCCATTTTGACCTATTTTGTGTTTTTCTTGTATCTATTTGATGCTGTTGCTGCTTAGATTATACCAGAATATAAAAGTATCTATCCTAAAACATTTTAATAATAATTTCTCATCTTTACTCCATAAGATAGGGGGGGCCCTTGCCCATACATACGAGCCATCCCTGGCTGAATGACAATAAAGCTATCTATCTATATCTATGTGTAAATCCTGCATTAACTAAATTCTACACATTTCTGTTGGATGTTGACTATATAGGTTTGTACAGTGTTGCAGACAAAGAAGCGATCACAGTGGTATACTGCATGCCTGCTACTGTATTTGCTGTAAGAGTGGCCACAAGATGAACTTGTTACTGTCCTATAAACTCCTCTACAGAGAAGATGCCATGATGGAGTATCTGAAGATAGCCCAGGACCTGGAGATGTATGGAGTGAACTATTTCAGCATTAAGAACAAGAAAGGGTCGGAGCTTTGGCTGGGGGTGGACGCCCTGGGCCTCAACGTCTATGAGAAGACAGACAAGTAGGACAGCTTAACACTTCCAGTGCGCCGTTTCTCTTTTTCTTTCTTCAGAATAAAAGGCGCTAGAGTGCCCAGCAGATGAGACAGAGTTTACTCTGAAAAGCCATTTCCCCCAAAACCGCGAGGTAAAAATCCTCCATTACTGCTTCGCGCTGTCACATCTCAAGTCTTAAAGGGCTGTATTTTGCGTGTCTTAAGTACCAGGTCTTATTACCTAACTTGAGTAAACTAAAGACCTGGAGGCGTGATCAATGCTCTTTGGCCACTCAGAATAGCCAAATGGCATTGATCGCGCCTCCAGGTCTTTAGTTTACTCAAGTTAGGTAATAAGACCTGGTACTTAAGACACGCAAAATACAGCCCTATAAGGTTAGTCTCAAGCGTTTATATTCCAAATGAGATGATTGGTTAAGTCAGAAATGATGAGCGGACGTAGAATACGCACATCGACAGGCTGGGTGCCGGACTATAAATAAACTTCAGTAGGTATTGGACGGAGCCCGCACACCACAGGTATACAAGAAAGACGTTCTTTATTGAAAATTTTGCCCCCGGTCAGTATTTTCAATAAAGAACGTCTTTCTTGTACCTGTGGTGTGCGGGCTCCATCCAATACCTACTAAGTCAGAAATGATGACATGAACATTGCCATTTTATCAAAACCATGGAGAGCGATTTAGAGTAAAGAGACGGTTAAGTCGGGCCGTAAACAAGGATATGGACGGCAGTGTGCATGCCCGAAACAAGTGGTTCACTATATACTCTCACTACCCAAACTAAAACAGAGGAGGTGACATTTATTCCTAACCTAGTGTGTCCACACAATATAATCACTAAAATTGGCAATAATATTCTCCACGTCCAAAAACAAAAGTTCAACTTTATGGTCATGTTTATTGTAATACAATTAAATACTTCTGGACCGTGGATACACCATCCAAAAACCTACAAAACACACTGTCAACCTACATAGACTCCAATGTGCATATTATGTACACAATATACAGTAAGGACTGGGGGTAAGATGAGACACTTTTTACATTTCGAGAACACATTGTCACGGCCATCTTTCGGTACAATAATGAGAATACATTTTTGTTCTTGTGCAAACAAAAACATTTTGCCTACATTCACAAATTCAAGTTACCCTCCAGTTTGGGATAAATTGCCTTGTCAAAAAAAGCTTGTATGTTCTGTTTCTTTAATAGGATTGTGTTATTTATGGGAAAACCTTCTTCCCCTCATTGATTTAATATAAGCTCAACTGCTCCTAGACCAATCAGCGACATGCGTTTTTGGTTAAACATGCTGCATGTGGCTCATCTTACCCAGTGGCTCAACTTACCGTCTCTCCTACACGATGACATTACATACAGTATTACACAACAACAATGTGTGGTTCATATGGGTGCGTCCGCTGTTCAGCAACCTGACAGCCCGTGGAAATTAACTGTTACTGAGATGGCTGGTGTGCGATGTGATGCGTCCGTAATGTTGTTTTGATGGAAGGACGAAAGAACAGAACATGAGCGGGGTGGCTAGTGACAAGGTTTTGCCATTTGCATTGGCAGAGTGGCGTAAAATGGTACATGCATTTGTGGTAGTTATTTCAAAGCTTTAATCTTGAACCACCTTGAACCTTTTATGTTTTACCTTGAAGCTGTACACAAGACACAGAAAGGCATTCATGGATATCAAGGGCACTCAAAAGCATACAAATGCTAAACTTAAAATAAATGATAAGAAAGACACTACAGCCCAGGCGGTGGCGTAACCGTCTGGGCACCCGACTGGTAATCCAGTCGCAGTGTGCCGCGGGTTCGACTCCCGAGCCCGACACGGCCTTTACTGCATGTCTTCCCCCATCTCTCTCCCGTTTCCTGTCAGCCTACTGTCTGTCCCTTCAAAAAACCAATAAAAGGCGTAATCCGCAAAAAAGTATCTTAAAGAAAAAAAAAACACTAATGAACATGAAAAAACAGAAAAACAGAGAGAGAGAGAGAGAGAGAGCAGACCAATTTAAAGATTTGCCTCGAGAAGGAAGATTTGCGAGGAAGAGCGCAGGCCCAATGCAAATGTGCATCTTCTGCTTTGCCTGGAATGCAACTTCCAACAGAACTTTGACCAAAGTGTGTGATTGACCGCAGTTGGATGTCAATTGGCTCTTACTAAGCCAAGATGGGCTCCTTTAACGACATAAGCCTTTGTGTGTGATATCACCTGGTTTTGCGGTGGCAGCATCTCACTTGTGCGGCACTGCAACAGTCCCATCCATCCTAGCCTCGGAAAGTTTTTATTTCCAGGGAGAAAAAAAAAGTCTGGGTCCGAGTCCACTTCAATTTGGCATAGAGTAGCGCAAACGTCGATCACTCTCTGCTGATTTCTGATTGTCTGCACCTTTGTTAAATTGACGCACACACGCACACTCGCACACACGCACACTGGCATATATGCCTATGCCATAGAAAGCATAGGTGAGTTCCAGGCTACATCCATCCTGACTCAATAACAAATCTTATTTGAAAGCAGACAATAAATGTCAATAATAAAACAAATAGACAAAATAAAACAAACGCCAATGATATAAAGGAAATAAAAGGAAATAAAAACACACGATCGCAATACAGGACACGTCACAATTAATACAAAGAGCTGTAATCACAAACAGCTCTATGTAAAAAGCCTGTTTGAACACGTAATACGTCTTTATATCAGTCTTCCATATAGCCTAGGGGCGAATGGCTCATCAATCACCCACATATAGTCTTTACTCCTGCGCGAGGCACAACCATGGGGTCTCAGAGACCCACTGCAGGCTACATTATAGGTCACATAAATATGCAGGTACCTGACTATGGAGGGCTCTGTAGTCTGTATGTGTAACAGAACCTTACAATGGATCCCCGAAAATCGTCCGGAACCCAGTTTCATATGCAATAGGCCACACAGACCCCCGTTTGAGACAACTTGCTCTCTCGGGGGGGGGGGGGGGGGGGGGGGGGAGGACGCTAATCTACACTGTGAAATCCTCAGTGTTCATTTTAACTCTGAGAGAGTAGATTTGTATTCCCTCCGAGTTAATGGGTCATTGGGGTCCGTTTGGACTGCTGGTGGTCCCCACCTCTGATGTTGAGAGCCAGTGTTATACAGAGCTTCAAACATGCTGTCTGTTTCTTTCTGCTCACCAGAATGACCCCAAAGATCGGCTTTCCCTGGAGTGAGATCAAAAATATCTCCTTCAACGACAAGAAGTTTGTCATCAAGCCAATCGACAAGAAGGCGCCGGTACTGCAAACCTTTCTTAACGTTCAAGCCATTCATTCCAGCCTCTATGTATTACTCGGGGGCACATCAGGGGGGGGGGGGGGGGGGACTTGCATTTACAGAGTGGGCTGCCTTGGGAATAAATTATGAAAACAAAGACACTACACAATTCAACTAAAGCATTTGCAAGTAAATTAGCCACATTTGGAAACAGGTGTGTTTCTGTTAGTTAGGCATTAAGTGCATATAATGTTATCAGGCCTGGTTGCCTGGTAATTTACACCACAGAAGCCTAAGTGAAGAGCGACATGAAAAAAATTGCCGGTCCCAAGGACCCCCAGCGGTCTCTCTCTCTCTCTATCTGCCATTTTCACTGAATGTTAAGCCCCCAGAATAGAGACGCTAGTGATTAAAACTGCTACAAAAAGATAACTCAAACTGCTGTGTATAGCTTTCTGCTTTGAACTTTCTACTTTTATAGATAGCAATGTTATTGTATAAATTAAAGTAGCAAAACATAGCTGGGAACTGCAGTGTGAATTGCTTATAATGCATTTCATTTAATATGGCTGTTTTGTTAAATCTATATTTAAAGGGGAAAAACAAAGATTGTGTTTTCACATTTGATTCCTTTCAGCTTCTGAGGGACTTAGTCCAGTGGTTATAATAATATAATATGTAATATATTGTTACAGAGGGCATCATCTGATGCAAGGTTATGTGCGTGCGTGCGTGCGTGCGTGCGTGCGTGCGTGCGTGCGTGCGTGACTGACACAGAGAGATAGAGAGAAACAAACCCAACTACATTTGTCTCATTTTTATGCTACTATTTATACTCACTTCACTTATATTTGTTTCAAATTGAAAATTTTGAGAAGGCATATTGATCCACATACTCCAGAGTCCAGGCGGTATTAGTACCCTAAAACAAACTTACTGAACTCGGTCCACATCAGGAGGTTCCTTTGTGGTTCTTTCTCGTCAAAGCTAGATCCGAAAGAGAGTTCTCTTTCTGATCGTACGTACGTACGTACTACTGCTGCATGTGAAAGCGACATTTTTATTTTTCAGTATTGGTTCCAAAAGAAGTTCAGTCAGACAACTCTTACATTCTTTTTATAGCATAATTGAGCATAGCTATCTGAAGCATATAGTTTGGCGTCAGGGCTCTGTCTCTCTGCATTCCCCGTAAGCATGAATATTTTAATTAAGCGATATTGCCAAATAGAATTATTACAGCGAATTAATTAAGACCTCAAAGGGGAATCTAGAAACAGAGCCGATAGGTGGATGCCATGCATGGAGAGTGCAAAACTTCATGGGGAGCAGCAGACAGCTAGGCAAAGGACAGCAGACATGGTTTGAGTCCACTTCTGGAGCCAGTTGCACCACCTCACACTAAGTTCAAACTATAGCCTATAGTTATAGCTTAACTGGCCTGAATTAAAAGCCATTTAAGCTATAACTAGGCTAAGTTTTAAGACTTAGTGTGAGGTGGTGCAACTGGCTCCCAGAACCCGAAAGGAAGCAAAAACTCGGTGCTAAAGTTCATGGGACGGAACCCCAGATGTTTTACAGGCTTGTGTTTTTTGCGTTCAAGGACTTTGTCTTCTACGCCCCTCGTCTCCGCATCAACAAGCGCATCCTGGCGCTGTGCATCGGAAACCATGACCTGTACATGCGCAGACGGAAGCCTGACACCATCGAGGTTCAGCAGATGAAGGCCCAGGCCAAGGAGGAGAAGAACAAACGGCAGATGGAAAGGTGGGAAGGTTAGACGGAGCTCAAGCTGTGCTCGTTACCGTTGACAGTTCGCATGCACTCCCTCAACCTCAAAACAAAAAAAAGAGAGAACTGCTGAGTTTTCATACTTCATAATATTTTTTTGTCGATGGAGTTGTCTGTTTTACACGTGATCCTCCTCTCACTCTGCAGGGCCTTGCTGGAGAGTGAAAAGAAGAAGCGAGAGAACGCTGAGAAGGAAGCCGAGAAGATTGCCCGGGAGACCATGGAGCTGATGGAGAGATTGAGGCAGATTGAGGAGCAGACCAAGAGAGCTCAGGATGGTCAGATGACAATCTGAATACAAATGTCTCTTGTCTGCTGCTGTAGTTTCTGTGTCTGGTTGAAGGTCAGAGTCGGCATGTCTTAAGGATAATGAAATATAGCTCTGAGTTCAGGGTTCAGCGCGACGTTTATAATAGAATAACACGATCGGCTTTGTTGTGTGTGTGGCTAATTATGCATCCGTGTTTGTAATGAGTTGTGTGCGTGACCTGCACGCGCTCACACATGTGTGTCATGTGTCTGGCATGCACGCATGTTTTGTGTGGGTACTTTTGAGTACTTTATGTAATTATGTATACATTTTACTTACTCCTTTATGGTGATGCTAAATAGTGTCTAAGAAGGATTTGTATGCCAGTAGGCGGATTAAAGTGATATGATTGTGACATTTAACGTAATGTTAGATTATAAAACAAAACATCCCACCATTCACGATACATTTGGAATAATATTAGTTAATATGTGTCACGCTATGCAAATGGAAAAGGCTTTCTTTGCACTCTAAATTTAGTAGGCTACATGGTAAAATAGTTATTTCCAGCTCGCGGGATGAAAAACAATGTTTTATTTCCATTCACACTTTACAAGAATTAATGATGTATTATTTGTAAATCAAAGTGCCTAACCCCCTCTTTGCCTTTGTGTCCCTTTTTGGGCATTTTAACCTTTTCCACCACTGAGTCTGTGTGTCTGTGTGTCTGTGTGTGTGTGTGTGTGTGTGTGTGTGTGTGTGTGTGTGTGTGTGTGTGTGTGTGTGTGTGTGTGTGTGTGTGTGTGTGTGTGTGTGTGTGTGTGTGTGTGTGTGTGTGTGTGTGTGTGTGTGTGTGTGTGTGTGTGTGTGTGTGTGTGTGTGTGTGTGTGTGCGTGTGCGCGTACGTAGACAGCACTAGAATTGCATTTCATGTAGTCATAGCACTTTACAGTACACATGTATATTGTATAATATATAATATAGTATAGTATGTATAGTTGACATAGATACGCCACTGTTACGTTCTTAGTTTATACATGATTCATGATAACTACTTTTTTATATGTGTAGGCTATGCCATGCTTTTGTTTTTGCTTAGCCTCGGAAACCCAGACGTTTTTATTTCCACAAAGTCTGGGTCCGAGTCCACTTAAATTTGGCATAGAGTAGCGCAAACATCACTCTCTGCTGATTTCTGATCGTCTGCACCTTTGTTAAATTGACGCACACACGCACACACGTACACACACACACACACACACACACACACACACACACACAAACTCCTCTCTCTCTCTGTCGCTCTAATTAATCAGTCTCATGTCGCGCAGCTGTGTCTAGATTCTCCCGGCGGATCCTGCCGGGAGCTGCCTATGCCGTAGAAAGCATAGGTGGACCCCAGGCTAGTTTTTGCTTAATGTAAGTCGCTCTGGATCAAGAGCGTCTGCTATATGCCTAAATTGTAAATTGTGTTTCAGAGCTGGAGGAGCAGACGCGCAGGGCCCTGGAGCTGGAGAAGGAGAGGACCATGTTCCAGGAGGAAGCGGAGAAGCTGGACATGGACTGCCGGGCCGCTGTGGAGGCCAAGGCCGCTCTGCTGGACCAGTCCGACAACCAGCAGCGGAACCAGGAGAACGTGGTGCACACTATAGTCACACAACAATAACAATTATGCTAGGCTTTAGCTATTGAAAAATAGCAGATCTACAAGCTCGTAGAGTGGCGCGCTATGAGCTTGTAGGTCTGCTTATTTTTGAAAAATCGAAGAACGACTGACATAGAAACATAGCTTTTTCGGAAAACTGTCAGGATGTGTAGAAGACATTTTTAGAATCTGATCTCAGGTCAAAATGGCCTTAAAATACAGTACACGATCATTGTATGTGTGTAGCACCCAGCCAAGACCCTGCCCCACAATAAGCCCTGCAAATCGGGGGCTCAGCCCTATTGGCACGACAGGTTGTGTGTGTCGGTCTGGCGAGTGCATGGGAGACTGGTTGTTCAATCCCCGCTTTCCTGCGCATCGCTACAATCTGTCGTAGTTGGCAGGACTTGCAGGAGGGACATGATGGAGGTTGTTGCGTGCGGTGTTCCGCGGCACGAAGTGTGAAGTTGCGAGGATGCACTCCACAAGACAAGGGAGGGTGTTTGTAGCACCCTGCAGCCAAGACCCGGCCCACCACAACAGCCCTCCTGGCATGACAGGTTGTGCTGTTCGTGTCTGGCGAGTGGGAGACTGGGGTTCAATCCCTGCTTCTATGCGCATCACTACACATTCGACAATAATTAAGGTCTAATATTTCTACAATTGCTACAAATTGCTACAAGACCTGTATATCCAGTCATTTTGGGGCATAAACAATAAGTTGAAGGATAACATTTAATCTCATAATGATGTGTACTTTATATTACTTAAGACCATTTTTTAAATATATATATATATATATTATTTAACATTTTGGACAAAATAGCCAATTTTACATCATTGGTGCCCAGATGTCCAAGGTGCCCACTTGACCTGTATCCGTCACAATATACAAAACAAGATGAAGGGCCTTGTCCTTTGTCTGGCGCAACAAACAAGGCGAAAGTGGCTGCAGCGCGAAGTGCATTTCGGTGTCTTTCCCCACCGACGCACAGGCCTTGTGTGGTCTATAGATTCCAAATGGCTGTGTGACTTTGAGTGTGGGAGTGTGATTAGGTGTGGTCTGGTGCGACCATATGGCGTAATGGTATTTGAGGGATGGTGGTGGTGCTATAGATGAAAAACTCAAGAACTCACTCACTCACACTGTTTCGTGCTGCTACCGGCGGGTATGTCCAGTCTATACGGGCATGGCTGCACACCGACCGCAGGCAGGAGGGCAGGCAGGCGGGCAGGAGGGCAGGCGGGCGGGCAGGCGGGCGGGCAGGAGGGCAGGCGGACAGGCAGGCAGGCGGGCGGGCAGGCAGGCAGGCAGGCAGGAGGGCAGGCAGGCGGGCAGGCAGGCAGGAGGGCAGGCGGGCGGACGGACGGACGGACGAGCAAATTGATCTTCATAATAGATCTAACCCATGCCTGGTTAGGGTTTGTTTACCTAACCTAACCTAACCACGCTGTTAAAGTCTGTTCAGTCTGTTAAAGTGAGGTATTTAGTGGACACATTATATGTTTGGCCTGATTTCCTGGCCTGGTCCTGTTCTCTTGTCTCTTCTTGTGTGATATATTAGAAGTCGGCGCCCAGCCCAAAACCTTGAGACAGACAGTCCCGTGATCAATATTTCATTAGTCTTGTCGTACATTCGACAACGTTTAAACAGACGGTGAAACAATGTCTCCAACATTCTGGCACGTTAACGAATAGCAGATCTACAATCTCACAACTTGTGTCACGTTGCATGCGTTGTTGTGAGTTTAGACAGGCAACTCATGTCCACTTTAGTAAGTGTATAGGGTTTAAGAAGTGGTTGCTTAGGGTTCTTTGTGCATACCAGCTCATGATTCAATTCATGATCAAGCATATGATTAAAGCTCCTGTTCACTGGGAGCATTCATGCTGTGGGAGCAGCATGAATACAGTCTCTTATAACCACCTGAGCCCTAGCCCTGGAGCCAACATCCTGGGGAAATCTGCCGATCTACAAGCTTTGTGACACGTCATCGTGACTTGAGCTTGTAGATCAACTACCTTCTGTTTGATTGGACAATTGATTAACTTTAATTAACAAATGATTGGTCTGGGTTTGTTGCTTTACGGAAAACACGAGAAATTATACTATACTATTTTAAAATGACTGAGCTAAAGTTACATTAAGTAGCCCTGACTACACACACACACACACACACACACACACACACACACACACACACACACACACACGTGTACTACTTAGTGTAGCCTACCCTTGAGCGTGTGTGCGCATTCACACGTGAATGCGCACACACGCTCAAGGGTAGGCTACACTAAGTAGCACTCTGCATTACTAGTCAGTTGAATGAAACCCAGTTTGACCAAAAAAACACACACAAGGTCATGTTTACGATCCACAGAGGGACCAGATGGAAACACAGTCAGCACGCACAGACGCACAGATGCACACACGCACACACACACACACACACACACACACACACACACACACACACACACACACACACACACAAATAGGGCCACCTTTTTTTTTTTTTTACTATTTTGAAAAACATTTTTTGAATAGTCCAAATAGCCGATCTACAAGCTCACAACATGTCGATAGATCAGCTATAGTCGAACGATTTTAAAATGTTTATCAAAATAGTAAAAACAAAGTCAAGAAGTTTAGGGATAAGGGTTATAAGGCACTGATGAAAATAGGGCCCTCGGTGTTAGTTCTATAGATCTAAGATCAATATTGTGTGTTTGTGTGTGTGTGTGTGTGTGTGCTTATAGGCCACTGAGCTCGCGGAGCTTACCTCTAAGATCTCTCAACTGGAGGAAGCCAAGAAGAAAAAGGATGAAGAGGCAAAGAGGTGGCAGCAGAGGGTGAGTGTGAGGTGATGTTCCACATGAATTAAAGATGAGGAGTCAAACGGTGGGTAAAACAGAAGTCACACCCAACTATGTTCACTGGGAACTTATACCCAGAAGTTATACTCAGTCCTTTTATGCACTGGCACCAGAGCAGGTGGAAAGAAGACGTTCAGACGTCAGTGCGTGTTTATTGTGTGCTTTTTATGCACAGTGTAATCTCCAGGGTTAAGGGGAAATGAAACGCAAGGAAGAGTTTGTCGTTTATTTTCTAAAAGAGCACGGAGAGACCCAGAATGTAGAGACTTTTTTTTTAACAAAAAGTTAAAAGTTCTAAAAGTGCGTGCCTGAGTGCGTGTGTGCATTGTGTGTGCGTGTGTACAAAACAAACACAATACCATGCACTGAGTCGTGGGTGCATCATCTTCAGTTTTTTAGGGCAAAAACGAACAGGTTTCAGCTCTAAACCATCAATCAAGCATGATCACAGCCACGGAAAAAAGGGCATTTAATAGAAACTTAATGTGAAATTTATGTGATATGCTCTGTGATGAGGGCTGAGGAACGTGTTAGTTCCTGCCTTCGGTGAGCAGACGATGATGGAACCACGAGCAATTGGTATTGTTTTGTTTTGTTCTCTACCACAAGAGCCTCATCTTTAATTCATCTGGAACGTCTGTGCTCTGGAACCGTGCATTTACATGCATACATACACCTACATACAAGAAATGTATTTACTATTTTGTTCATTCATTTCATTCGCTAACCTTTATTTATGCGGGGAGGATGATTGAGAGCAACCTCTCTTTTTCAAAGGTATACCTTATACATGTACAATATAAAGGCAATAAGAAAAACAATACATTAATAAAGACCTCATTGAAAACAAATCGGATGCAGATAAATAAAGGGCTACATGTACAGTTACAATGTAATGAATCCACAAGCAGCACCATAGATGTCTAATATGGATGTCTAATTCACCTATAACGAATCCCGTGCTAATTTACAGTATTTAATTATTTAGCATAACTTTGAGCAAAATGTTGTTTTAGGCTACGGTTTGTTACTTAACTGAAATACCATATTTTCAGCTCAGTCAGAATAACAAAATCTATGAGCATAATAAGTACTGTTGGCATATGTTCGCATCAAGGCGTTGTTTCAATTTATTCATTCCCTGTAAGCATGAAAATATTTATAACTAGAAAAAGTGCCCCTCGGGGCACAGGTCTCCGTCAGGCCAGGTCAGGTTGTGGCCTCCTGGTGGCGCTATAATAGGCCAATGTGAAAAGGGTGCCATTTCTTCTCATGCCTTTGATGGAAATTGGATGATTTGAGGAATTTTGTTCCAAAAATGTGTTGTGCGAAAGATTGCACATACAGTAAATTGCACGCTGCGTTCATGAGGCTTTTTGTTCAAAACGGGCCAATCCTGCAAACTTTGAAAGCCAATGTTAGCCAATTACGATGGAATATGACATATCAGACAGATCCGTCTTGAACACATGACTATAGAGATACTGTGTAACGATTTGCGGGATTTTTGGACAAAATCTGGAGGAGTAATAATATACAAAAAATTATCGGTGCAGCTATAGGTACAAATGGTGAAAAGCTGCCTCATGGTGGCGCTATAACGGGCTGTTCTGGAAAATGTGGGGCAGAGGTTCATCGTTGGCATCCAGGGAGTGTGTGTGTGCAAAGTTTGACATCGACCGGGTTAACGGTGCCGGAGATTAGCTGTTAACGGACGGACGGACGGACACGCGGACGGAGGGCAAAACATACTCTCTCGTCTCCCCATGCCTTCGGCCTGGTGGAGACAATAAAATCTGCCCAATAGATATTACAGGGAAGGAAATAGTTGGACGCCCTAAAGGGGATCATAGAAACACAACCGCTGAGCTTCAGAACAGCACAGCAAGCAGCAGCAGAGTAAGGAATGAGCTGGTAAATCATGGATATGTAAATAAGGCGAGGACGTCACTTTCTTGGTCTTGGTCCAGCTGTCTATAATTTGTAGGCGTTCGTCAGGTACTAGGAGGCAAGTTGGAGCTGGAAGTGCGGTGGAATGCATTTGAAGCCAACAAGAGCTCATGAATAATCACCATCTTTTAATGGTAGCGGGTAGCGTCCATTCTGGGCGGGAACCCCTTTTGGTGTTTTACCCCCCTCAGGCCGGGAACCCATTTTTGGGTTCTGTACAGTATGTACAGTATTCAAAAAATACAAAAAAATTGATGCTGCTATATAAATATTTGAAGTTTTTCAGAAAACATATAGGTCAGGCTTTAGAAGGCGTTTTTAGATTTGCCCTTAGGCCTAAATGGGTTCAAAATAATGGGTTCAGGGAAACAAAATAAGACATATCATACAGGTCTCTTGTTTTTTTTATTTGCACAGTATATCATTTTATTACATGCGGTGTGTATGGATGTAAAAGGCAATAGAGTACGTTTCTGACTGGGCTGTCTAGCCGGAAATACTGACTGAATTTGCCAGAGCGAATACTGTGTTCAAGGGTGCTCTTTTAAACACCTCCAATTTCCGAAAACATGGTGTGATATGTTCATTCAAAAGATAGTGTTGTTTAATGTTTATTCATGAGCCCGTCCACCTCACCTGGCTCTCCTCCATGCATTCCATCAAACGTCCATAGCTCCAGTTTGCCACCCAGTGAGTGTACGGCGCACATCACGACGTAGAACATCTGTCCTCTCCCATACCCTTGGGGTAAATGGGGGATTTTTAAATAGCCCGTTCCAGTCCAGCGAAGCATGCATGTGACTGATCACCTGAGAACTTGGCACTACTTTGAATTGTCTGCCTGAACCGGCTCTGCAGGTTTCGCATCATTAATATAGTATAAACGTACCGGCGGAAAACAGGTATAGTCCTTTTGCTTATAGACAGTGCAGGAGTAGCGCGGGTTCAGTGGCAGTGCATTAGTGTGCTGTAGGTGCTCAGAATCATAGGAGTACAATGTGCATATGATGCATGAAAATGCACTGTACAGTGTATGCGTGATGTGAGAATGCACTAGACATTGCGATGTGAGAATGCTATACTGTCTGTGCATGGAATCATTCTACTGAATTCCTATTAAATGCGATGGAAGATTACCTGTAAATGTGATAGAGGACATTGAATGAACAATATTCTGAAAAAGATCTTTCTCTTGAAACTGGGCCACATTCTCTGACCTGACCAATATTATAAATTAAGATGTTATCTATTGAAACCGGGCCAGAATGTCCATAATTTCTGGAAGGTTTCAGATCTTTTGCATCCCTGTTCATATATATATAACCATATAGAGCTCACTGCAAGTGGTGTGTCTATGTGCGTGCGTGCGTGCGTTGCGTTGCGTGCGTTTAACAGGCCGTGATGGTGGAAGCCGATTTGGAGCGAACCAAAGAGGAGCTTAAGGTTAAACTCATGGGTGTCCACATCCAGGACACGGTGCACTGTCACATGCAAGATCACGACGAGACGGACGAGAGCAACGCCGAGGCCAGCGCTGAGCTGACGTCGCCCGGCGTGGTCCGTGACCGCAGCGAGGAGGAGAGGATGACGGAGGCGCAGAAGAACCAGAGGCTGAGGAGAAGCCTCAAGGTCAGACTTTGTTCTTTTTGACATGTTGTTTTAAGGCCCGGGCCTATTTAATCCATTAATAAAAATGTGCCCCGTCGTCCACAAGCGCCTCTAGGCGGTAGATGCGATCAGTTTTTATAGCGCTAATGTGACGGAGATTATCAATCTCCGTCTCTCGGGGCCACATGACCGTGCACTTGAACTTGACGGTGATTTACGTCATGGGCCCCGATGGTGTTTTTAACCACTTCCAACCTGCAATTCCTATGTTGGGCATGTCATTATAGGCAAAGATTTTTCAAAAGATAATAATAATAATAATAATAATAAATAAAATAATGTATAGGCTGCCACAGATTTTCCTAAATTAAATAATATAAATAAATATTATATGTATGTATATATACATACACACACATATATATATACATATACACACACAGTCAATAAAGGCTGACGGGTCTTTGCAAGCTAACGATTTATTAAATGCATATGGACAAAAAAGCTAGAGCTAAACTCAGCTAATCAAAGCTAGCCAATGTACACGTATCTGAATACAGGTGTTTTAATGCTCTGATGGATGATCATATCCGGAACCCCTCAGCGTGTATTGGTGTGTGTGTGTGTGTGTGTGTGTGTGTGTGTGTGTGCCAATAAAAAAGTGGAAATGTGAGTACTTTGTCCTCCAAAGTCCTTGATTTGGGATTTTGGGATTCAAAGTCATCCTGTGCCACTTCCTTTGCCTAACAAGACATGCCTATCACAAGGTGTTTCAATTATAGGAGCATCCAGCATCCACATCCATGTTGTTGTTGTACCAGTATCTCATATATCCTACCCATCTTATTTTATTCAGAGACCTTTCGTGCTCAGTACAGACAAGTGTCCAGTAACAGGTCAGCTTGTTCCTTTTAGATATCAACACCTCCGCAAGGTCAAACTGGCTTATAGATATTTTTGAGGGGCGCTAGCCCCTCCTATGTACAGCTTTGAGGCTCTGTGTAAACGCAAACATCGAAGACAAAAGTGTGTAAGCGCAAACATCGAAGACAAAAGTGTGTAAGGATAAAAAAATTAAGATAGTGAGGACGCAAATTGTGATTGGCCAGAATGAGATGATGTATAAGAGCGCCCCTCACTTCACAGGTGTGATTTTTGATTCCAATATACCTCTTTTTTTGACCTGAACTCTTGTCACATTGACAATGAAAGGAGAATTTACGTCATATGTGTGTCTGAACAACAAATTGGCTTTTTGTGGAAACACAAACATTAAATGCCATTGACAATGAATGGAGAATTAATGTCATATGTAGACGAGCAAATCGGCTATTTTGTCCTAACACAAACATTAAATGCCATGTCATATGTGTCATATGTGACGAGCAAATCTAAACAGTGCAACTGTTTTAATTCAGCTCGGGCTTGTATATATGTATTACATATACATTCAGTTGTCATCTTATACATGATCATAGTGTCACGATAGGTTTTTTTAACATTGGTTAAAAGATAATTAATAACATAAGTTGACAAATGAATTCATGAAGAAGTATATTCATTTTTTATTGGATGACGTATGACGACGTGATGTAAGAGCGCCCCTCACCTCACACGGGTGTGATTTGTAAAAATATATTGTAGCTCGTCATGATAGTCTAAATGAGAGCTCATCTGTCCGATCAATCTAATATAATTATGAAAACATGCAACATGAAAATAAGGGAAAACCACATGAGAAACCAACGGTAATTGCAGTGCTAATCAACCCACGCCATTGTGGCGCGTGTCAAAGGATGGGCAGGAGGGGATATAGAGAGGGACCCTTCAGGGAATGGAGTGACAGGGACTGCCTCCTACTAAACACCTCCAAGACTGTCATGTACAGTATCTGTTGTCTGTGCTTAAATGTGCAAAACTTCAATAAAATATATTTGAATAATAATAATAATAAACACCTCCAAGAAGACTATAAGGAGATGGTGGTGGACTGTATCGGAGGAACAAGCCTGCTCCTCTCCAGCCTGTCAATGTCCAAGGGACAGATATCGAACAAGTATACAGTCCTATACTACAAGTACACCTGCGAGTTCACATGGATTCAGAACCTGGATTGGGCTCTGAACACAGACTAGACGACGGTCTATAAAAAGACAGAGCAGGCTCTTATTTCTGAGGTGGCTCAGATCCTTTGAGGTGTGCGCAGCAGCATGCTATATACATGTTTTACCAGTCAGCAGTGGCAAGTATCTTGTTCTGCACTGCAGTCTGCTGGGGAGGCACAGGCGTGATGGACAAGGTCACGAACCGGTGAGGAAGGCTGGCTTATAGTTAGTACTGTGGGAGAGGCCCCGGAATCACTGTTGAGTCTGTTGTTGTGCGATGCACACACACACTATATAAGATGCGGGCCATTAATGGACAATGCGAGTCATCCTCTCCACAAAATCTTGGCATGACCTGAAGATAGAGGATATAGAGATAGAGCGGAGATAGAGCGAGTGCATTCTCCGGCAGCGGCGTCAGATGTGGCGTCGTCACACACTGCTGATAACAGCTGCGGCAGTGTTCCCCCCCAAACCCTAACGAACCTCATAGGGAAGCCACGCGTGAGTTTTAACCAGCCATGCGTGTGTCTTCACCGACAACGCATTGTCTGGAGTCTAATATAATCATTTTTTTTTTCCTTTTTAATTGATAGGGTACAGTATTTTCTAGGGATGCACCGAAAGGGAAATTCTTGGCCAAAACCGAATACCGAATATAGGAAACAGTTGGCCGACAACCGAATACCGCATATCCGAATATGATTAATATTATATGTTGCGGCGGTTTATAGGCCGCCGCGAGGAGCTAAACATGAGATTAAAGAGACGCTTGTGTGACGCTTCATAGACCTTTGCACACACTGCCACACATGATTGACATTTTTTGCACACACGAACTATGACTTTGGTTTTTCCCAAACTGGACTCAGTGAGTGATGGACTATATCACTTTATTATGCGGATTTTTGTCGTTTTTGGCATGAAGAAGAAGACCTCGTCTTTAACGTTTTTCTTACTGTCTCCTACATAGCCTAATGCATGATTGTAATTATTGTGTTCCCATAATTAGGGGCCGGAATGAAGGAGCCGTAATATGTTGCTTTCTATGTGCTATTATTATTGACGTAAGGTATGTCACTTTAATTGGCACTACTAGGTAGTGGGAGTGTCACAGGGGCTGGGGCGCTGCCACTCTAGTTTTCATGGCGTTACCTGTCACTTAGGTGAGCGTGGGAGAAGACAATTCTGTTGACCGTATCAATCGCACCTCTTATTCACCTTAACAACCACGTTTCAGTTATATCTAAAGCCTGGGAACTGTTGTAACTTAACGTGTGGTGACAAGAATAAATGGTAAAACCTACAGCTGGAATGGACCTGAATTCAGTGCGTGCGCGTCATACAAGCGTCTCTTTAATCTCATGTTTAGCTCCTCGCGGCGGCCTATAAACCGCCGCAACATTGTCAACAGAATTGTCTTCTCCCACGCTCACCTCCTCTCTCTATCCAACTTCCCTCACCCAAGTGACAGGTAACGCCATAAAACTAGAGTGGCAGCGCCCCAGCCCCGGTGACACGCCCACTACCTGTACAGTGCCCATTACATACCTTACGTCAATCATAATAGCACATTAGAATGCCACACATTACGGCTCCTACATTATATATATTTTTACCATTGCTGTCATGGCCGTACCTTAAATCTACCTGATTTATGGCAAAATAAATGGTTATGGCAAAACTTAACTTAAATAATAATCACTAGTATGGGTCCAGAAAACATTTATTCCGCTCTTTTGAATGCATTAACTGCATACACTATTCGGTGATATATCATCTGCCTATTTGGGCCGAAACCGAATAGGCCGAAAATGAGTTTTTAGCCATTTTCGGCCGAATATTTTCTGCCCAGACGGTTGAGCTAACCGTCCGTGGTCGACACGGGTGAGTCTTAACCAGCCACGCATGTTGAGAAAGCCGAGGAAACACTGCCGCCGCGGCTGTAATCGGCAGCTGCCGCGTCAGGACCTGCGAAACACTGCCACGGCACGGACCTGCAGTGGAGTGTCTTGGTCCGCGCAATATCAAAGGATTATTATCCCCAGTGACACCTTTCTTTTTTAATAATATTTGAATGCGTATTCATAATTTAAAAGAATATTGTCTTTCTCTCATTTTTAACCCGTGCCTCCTCTTTTTGTGATGCGTTGTAACCTTCTATGTTTCTATCATAGGACATAATTATCTATTTTGAAATAAAAACTACAGCGAGGGTGACAAGCTGCCACATTGCAGTATCAATAGGCTAAATCACTAGAGTAAACATAATACTTAAGAGTTCCCGAACATTCAGGAGACTAGAGAGAGGTGAATTTAATAATATAAAACTTATCCCAGAGGGGGATTTTGTGTAGTTTCATTTTGAAGCGTCTCCCTGAAGCGCCTTGTGTATATTAATGTCTCAGTGCAATATTCTATTAAGATGCAGATCAGGTGCACTTCCTCTGATTACCTGCTCCAATGTGAGTGCTCAAATACAGTCGTATAAAAAAACCCACTAGATGAGTGGAACTGCAAGATAAAAAATGAAAGGCTTGTTATTGTGCTATACTCCTGCTATATTCTATATTCTATACTATTCTAAACTTATAGACAAACCTTTGACTACTAAGGACCCTTGAGGGTGTACATAATAGGCCCCTCAGCCTATACAGTATACACAGCCCCTCCTATATGGCCCTATAGCTATGGCCCTTTTACCACAGTCCCTCCTATAGGGCACACATATCATGTAAATACTGTAGGCAGTCAGTAAATCATTTATGATAAATGGTTTTTTAGAATCACTAACGCCTTAAAAACTGGGTAGTCGTCAAGTGTTTTTGGTGTACCCATCTGACTGCCCATTCTAGGTAGTGCTGTGGGGGGGGGGGGGGGGGGGGGGCTTTGGAACATAATTGGGCCCATGGGTTCTTCCCTTTTTGATAATTGGCAAGAACATAGAGAGCAATCAATCACATGGAATTCCTTCGGTGTGAAAGGTACTTTGCTAAAAAGTGTGTGTGTGTGTTTGTGTGCGTGTGCGTGTGTGTGCGCGCGCGTGCGTGTGTGTGTGTGTTCCTCGCAAAAGAAATTGAGCACAGAGCTGGCCGCGGCCATGGATGAGAGCAAGATGACGCCCAACGACCTGATCCACGCCGAGAACGTCAAACACGGCCGTGACAAATACAAGACGCTCCGTCAAATTCGCCAGGGCAACACCAAGCAGCGCATCGATGAATTTGAGTCCATGTGAGAGAGTTTACTGTAGGGTGGAGCAGCAGTCCCCGAAGGAGCAGAAAGAGATGCTTGACCTCTTTAACCCTGGCGTCCTATAAAACATAACCTAACATACACCTTCACTTTACAGTAGTGTATAAACCTGTGTGATCTTACAGGTTTTGTTATCTCGTATCCCTTCATTTATATAACTATCATTTACAGTGTTGTTTGGCAGTCTGGCACCACTGTGAAATAGACAGAAGACGTGTTTAAAGTGTCAATATTATGTGGTCACATAGCTAGTATCAAGTTGATTATAGCCTACATATGATTT
Source organism: Protomyctophum bolini (assembly GCF_963924005.1). NCBI lineage: Eukaryota > Metazoa > Chordata > Actinopteri > Myctophiformes > Myctophidae > Protomyctophum > Protomyctophum bolini. The sequence goes on along the minus strand of NC_137871.1, from coordinate 11,291,368 downwards.
TGTGGGATACAGTCATGAGAATGTGTTAATAACAGAAAGTGTGGGGGTAAGCACTAAGCGGGGGGTAAGTGTGAAACTGTCAATGTGGTCTCTTGGAAATAAATCATGAATAAATAACCAGTTTCAGATATCTTGCACAGTGCAATCCTGTGTTCATCTCTGTCCTGTTATGCTGTGAGATATTGTGGCCTGTTACAAGGTCAAAGCAGACATAACATAGCAATTGGTCTCGACTTTCAACACAACACCGTGCCGTTCTATACACGGGTGACTGATGGGTACAGATTTTGACGGGATCCGCTCGTCATTTCAACGGTCGCAGTATTAGTCCATCTTGGGAGGCTTTTCAGGTTGCTTTCAAAAGGTGTGATGTCACGTTCTCCTTCCGTGCACTACAGTACGGCTTTGAGAGGGAGACTGTGTTGTTAACTATTCCCTCGAGTCCCACTTGACTTCACAACTCATTGATTCCGCGCCTCATCTCTCAGGGGAGTGAACGAAGGCGTTGCTTGGTGGTAATGAGACCGAGACGTTGAACGTGCACGGAGCACATGGTGAGATCTTGTGAGATTTCCTCTGTCCTAAAACAGAGAGGAATACAATAGCCGGTCTCCCTCCGAGTATAGAGATGACCTTCTTGTTTACGGTAGTGAGTCTTTATCTTGTCTGGAGTGTAAGCCAAAATTGCACTCTAAAAGCACTTTTATAAAATTAAGACAATGCAGTCCTGGGACCCCCAGGCCAGGGCTCCCTGAGGGGGCTCCAAGGCACCCCTAGCAATGTTAGTTAATAGCATCCAGATCAGTTTATCCATTGTACACATTGTGAGCTTGTAGATCTGTTATTTTCAAAGAATCTTGAACAAAATGTGAAAACATTTGAATATTTTAAACATTTTAACAACACAAATCTTCCCTTAGGTGACCAGATCCAAAATTGGACAAGGTTAGCAATACATTACTTAAGTTGCTATTAAATGCCTTGATATTCGACTATATAGGCCCAATATTGCCTATCATTTTGTTATTAAACCCCTCTGGCTTCTCACATTTAGTTTTAAATGCTAATTATGTTTTTTGGTCATGGGTGGTATATGGCTGACTGCTAGGGGATATTTCTAATGTGGCTTTCGCTTTTATTTTATATTTTTTATGGAGGGACAGACAGTAGGCTGACAGGAAATGGGGAGAGAGGGAAGTAAAGGTCACAAAGGCCACAATGTCGAGTCATAATGAGCCACAATGTGACTGAACAGGAAGCCTATACCTGGTTGATCCTTCCTGCCAGTATACATGCAGCATTATGCTTGTCTCAAAGATTAAGCCATGCATGCATGTCTAAGTACAAACGGCTTGTACAGGACGGATTTGTGGGACGGACAGCTGAAAAGTCTTGGAAATGAGGGAATGTCCCACACATCTGGTCACCCTAATTAAGCTGGTGCACAAATATTGTCAAAAAGGGGGGGTCCGCAGGCAAATTAAATGCATATTATTAATTTGCGGGGTTCTTCTTGACATGAAAAGTTTGACAACCACTCGAGGTACTGGTAGAGAACGTTCACATGCGCCCACTAGTGGTGACATTGATGTACTGCAACACTTCGTTCGTTCAGGACTTCCCTCCTCGCCTCTATGGCGATTGGTTTGGATTATATATCTGATCTGGTTTTATTCTAGTGAGAGCGGGGAGCAACCAGACAAACACATGACCGAACTCTCATTGGGCAAATGCTTGCTCACACCCCGGGAAATGTTGTATTGCTCCCTCCCTCCGTGTCTCTCTCTCTCTCTCTCTCTCTCTCTCTCTCTCTCTCTCTCTCTCTCTCTCTCTCTCCCCCATCTGTCTGTATCTCTCCCCCCCCCCCCTCTCTCTCTCTCGCACACACACACACACACACACACACTCACTCAACTCACACGCGCTCTCTCTCTCTCTCTCTCTCTCTCTCTCTCTCGCTCTCTCTCGTGCATATTTGCCACTAAATAAAAATTACTGAAATTCTAAGCGAGGGGGGAAGAAGAAGATGTCTCTTCGGTCGAGAGCGGCCGCCGAGTTGGATAAACTTCCTAGCACTTTATTAACAACAATAAAGAAACGCGGTCCTGCTACAGATATTGTTCCAGACACTTGTGAGAGTCTCAGCAACGCGGTCTCCGTGTCCTTGGCTCTGGGCGCTCAGCAGAACGACATCACTATTTGCTCTAATTATAATATTAACGGAGCTTTTGAGGACACAAGTTCCCCGGACGACGACGACGAGGCAGCAGCAGCAGCAGCGACAGCGGGCACGCCGGCCTCGCCAGGTCACCACGTCCGCGGCGACTCCTCCGCGGCACCACCGCGGCCAGTTGCGGCGGCGGCGTCGTCGCTCCTCGCAGCCGGGGTGAGTCCCGGTGACATGTACCGACTGACCTCTTGCATGGATCTCCTGAGGTCCAGCGAGGAGGACGCGGACGGCGGAGCACGGAGCGTGTGTCCCACCACCACCACCGCCGCCGTGCCGCGGTACACCAACACCTGGAAGGAGTCCAACTTCTTCATGACTGCTGCGGGCACCGCCTGCAGTGACGAGGAGCAGCAGCTCCTCGGCCCCTCGCTCCCCGCCTGTCACCTGGGCGCCGGCGTGTGGTGCGTGAATGACAGCATAGCAGCACGCAGCGACCGATTCGAGCCGGAGCGAGGCGGACCGCCGGCGGGCGCAGCATGTAATTCGTTGTGCAAACACTGTAACTATGGACAGTCCTCCTCCTCCTCCACCTCCATGCAGCAGCAGCAACAACACTGCCGCTGTGTTGTCCCGTCTGCAGGCGGGCAGGACGTCGGGGCGAAAGGTGCCCTGCATGCGGGGCTGATGATGATGGGACGCGGCCAAGTGGAAAGTTACCCGAGCGAGATGATCGAGATCCATCCAGATCCAAGTCATCACGCCTATTCTCCTGTCAAGAGAGAAGCCGTTGGCTGGGTCGATATGACCAGGTAAAAATGATGACAATATAAATATAATGCCACATAGGCTGCTATATATAGTTTCCTCCTTTCATATTTGGTTTTCACATCTAGTTCACACTTTCATACCTTGCTTTCTAATTCGGTATAGGCCTAAATTATTGTAACAAATAACCCTATTTGTTACCACAATGTCAAAAATAATAATTAACAATAATATACATTTCTCGCGTTTGACGGTAGACCTAAACGGTATAATTGCTTTGCTTATAGTTTTCCAGTACAATATTTTTTACGGTCTACTGACTATACTCCAGTTAATTCCAAGTGGTGTGTTTTCTTTAACTAATATAGGGCTGAAAGGAATCTTAGTTTTTAGATTATGTAGGCATATGTACAAATTCGTACATGCATGCCTTCTTTGCATCGATAGGTGACGGTATTGGTATAGGTATCATAGCCTATAGATTAGACTACATATACCTACTTTTTTACAGACTATACTGGACACAACTTAAACATGTGCTTTTGGTTAATTGGCTGTACCAATTTCATCCAATCAAGAGAACCCATCTATCGTGCAGCTTCAAAATGTATAGTGTTCCAGTTCCAATTTTGTCTCAATTACACACACACACACACACACACACACACACACACACACACACACACACACACACACACACACACACACACACACACACACACACACACACACAAAACAGTGATTAGATGGTAATATTAACTACTATAACACTTATTAAACAGTGATTACTATGGTAATATTAACTACTATAACACTTATTAAAAAAATCAAAAGTATTACTGCACACACACACACACACACACACACACACACACACACACACACACACACACACACAAAACAGTGATTACTATGGTAATATTAACTACTATAATAACACTAACACAAAAAAGTATTACTTGCAGTAGCTCTGGTCCATAGAGCTATATGTTACTCTCGACATCCGCCGCTCGCATGAATGCAGACCAGCCTCTTGTCTTTAGCCTAAATAAAAAGAAAGTTTTTGCTTCTCACCAATACAAAGGCGGGTTGTGTCATTAGAAAGCCTACTTTCCTTAGTGGACGCACTCTGAGCCCCCCACCACACGTATAAACGGTACGTTTTGGCCAAAAGGGGATTTTGTTTCCACCGGAAAAGAAAAAAAACTTTTAGTTACTCCACTGCGCCGTCTACCGATATTGCCCAGAGAATTGCCTCATAGAGAATATTTTTCCTCCGGTGAAAAAAAATCCCTTTCTTGCCAAAAAAGTACCATTTATACGTGTGGTGGGGGGCTCAGAGTGCTACCACTAAGGAAAGTAGGCTTTCTAATGACACAAACCGCCTTTGTTTTGGTGAGTAGCAAAAACGTTCTTTTTATTTACGCCAAAGAGTAGAGGCTGGTCTGCATTCATGCGAGCGGCGGAAGTCGAGAGTAACATATATAGCTCTAAATGCAACGCATTAGAGCTATGGACCAGAGCTATACTTGCAGCACCTTTAGCACCATCTCTCTAGAGTGGTACCCGGAAGACACCTGAGAAGTTTGGGCACCTTAATGCTAAATTAATTATTCTTTCCAAAATGTAACAAAAAAATAAATAAATAGGCTACATGTATTTAGTTTTGGTCTGAAATAAGGCAAAGTTAAGTGGGCCTATTCATGATTTGAACATGCTTGAATATTTGACGTTTATGGCCTATTTCAACAATTGCTACAAATTGCTGCGAAACCTGTGTTATGGCATGAAACAACTTGAAGGGTAAATGTATGTCTGATAATGGTGTACAGTGAGTGCATGTTCAAATCATGTATACTTTACATTATTTCATACCATTTTCCAGAACATAACTTTAACCCATTTTGGGGCGGGAACCCCTTTTGGTGTTAGCATTATGTTATGCTTTAGCTATTGAAAAATAGCAGATCTACAAGCTCATAGCGCGCCACGCTACGAGCTTGTAGGTCTGCTATTTTTGAAAAATCGAAGAACCACTGACATAGAAACATAGCTTTTTCAGAAAACTGTCAGAATGTAAAAGACATTTTTAGAATCTGATCTCAGGTTGATTCTTTACTTTTTCCACATTTAGGAAGTAAGAAATAGCCACTTTCACATTGAGGTCCCCGCTGCTCAGACTGTCGACGCTGATTCGGGTTTATTTCGGTAATGCAAGTAATCATAATCATAACTTGAACACAGGATATATACACATAAAAGCTTAATGAAACCAACGTGGTCCTGCGTCCTATGTAAAGAAGGAAAACGATTATGCACATCCCAGTTTCAGAATACAGATCCTTCTATAACACGTAATCCTTGTTGTGATGGTGGTGACATGACATGGCAGCGCCTCCGCCCACTTTTCTTTTTTTACTATGGGCCGTTCGCCTGATATCGCCGGTATAGTTGCCGGGTCCCCCATATAGACAAATAATGCACTTCCCGGAAAATTCGTCTGGCTGTCTGTCGCCCGCTGTTAAAACGTACTGTGAGAGTGTGTGTACACTGTACAGATGGTAACAAGAAGACTCGCCCCGTGTCTGTTTTCCTCCCAGAATCTTCCCCAGTGAGGGGTGGGAGAGGCTGGACAGCAGACGGCTGGCTGGACTTTGAATTTCGTTAAAATGTGACGCAAATCATTGAATATATATTTCAGAGCGAACATTTTTAACTAAAATATTTGCTTCTGGGGGGGGGGGGGGTTGAGATGGGGGTCCGTGTGGCCCAATAGAGATAGTTATGTGGGTTCCTTGACATGAAAAAGGTTGAGCACAACTGACATAGAAACATGGGTTTTTCAGAAAAATGATAGGATTTAGAAGCCTTTTTTTTTTTAATCGACAGCAGGCCTAAATGGGTTAAATTGTCTGTCCTTGTCAGACCTGTCAATGGAAGGGTTTAGTAAAGTTAGACCCTTAGTTAAGGCTTAGTTATGGACATATGGAGACATGAGTGAAGTCTGTCTAATGAGTTTGAGAGAAACATTTTCTGCAAAAGGAAGACATGGTAGGCTACATTGCACTCACACATGGGCCACCTTAAATCAATTGCACTCCTAAAGCTGTCTTGCCGTATGGCCTTGGGAGGTATAGTGTTTCACACAGAACTAGACTGAATCAAAGTATGTTTCTTCTCCCCGCTAACATTTTATGAGTTTACTTTATTCCTGCTGTGGCTATAACCTTGCACGCGTTCAGACTTCTTCTATAAGTGTCACTGTAAACAAGAGATAAAGCACCTGCTGTAGATTCACTGCCAAGAATGTGAGAAAATGAACTGGATTTTTACTTGATTGATGCTCAGTTAACAGAGTCACAGCCACTACCAAAGACTATCTTGTTCACGGGCTGAATTCATGGTCAGCTCAATATTGTACGAAAGAACATGCTTGCCAATCGGATATTTAATCACATTAGCCCTGCGGTACGTACGTGTCCCTAATTATCTGTTCTTGTTTTCTTTGAAGAGGAAAAAAATAGCAGTTCTACAAGCTCACAATAAGCTTGTGTAGACACCGTGACAAAAATATAGGGCTTAAAGGGGCATGAAATCGTCCTAGACAGTTTTCCGGGTGATGTCATGCACCTGGGGCACAGTGCACTGTATTTCTGGGGCACAGTGCACTGTATTTCTGAGCGTTAAATGCACCGACTGCACAGCATTTACCAACGGCCAGAGATCACACAGTGCTCTCTCTCTCTCTCTCTCTCTGCATATTTCCGAATGCACCCATAAGGTCATGTCAGAGCCTGCCATGTACCCCCCCTGCTGTACTTGTTAAGCTGACCTGGAAAGCAAAACTGCAGTACAAAAATCGGCCTACGGTTTCATCCCCTGCACTCTACCGATGGTAAACATTGCATTACCAAGTTAGATTAGGTGGCTTGAAACAGTGGACAAACTTAGCATCATTAATCTGATACTTATTATAATCGCCATGTTGTGTCTGGCATGACGCAGACGTCCTGTCTGTCTGTCTGTCTGTCTGTCTGTCTGTCTGTCTGTCTGTCTGTCTGTCTGTCTGTCTGTCTGTCTGTCTGTCTGTCTGTCTGTCTGTCTGTGTCTCTCTCTCTCTCTCTCTGTCTGTCTGTCTCTCTCTGTATTCGTCACACTGGACCTCTTAAGTGAAATCCTGAGTGTTGATTCAACAACCATTAACATTTCCTGGGGTTCAAAACCTCCACTGTGCCTAATGGCACGCTGCCATGCCATAATCCAAGAGGCCCATTCTAGTGAATTGGTCCGATGGTGTGCATTTTAACTAAGCCTGAGCCTGGCTAACACTAACCCTATAGGGCCATTTGGTGCAGCTGAGCAGGGAGCAGAATTTAGCATGGATTAGCATGTTCGCCCGTACGCATTTTTCACGGAATTGGCCATGGGGCGGCCACAGGGCGGCTCAAAAGGGAATAGAGATTAACCTGTGAATGATGTCATGACATACTTTTTATTTGTGTTTTTTTTTTCTATTCACTTGGTCAACAGAATGAGAGGTCTGCTCTGCCGGAAATATCGCGAAAAAAAAGTTTTGTATACCCACACACCATAGACAACAAAAAATATTTCATCATACTCTTCTTTAAGTAGCATGCAGCATGTCAAACTAGGGGCAAAACTTAGTTTTGCATGAAAAACACTCCTTAGCCTAAATTCGGCCATATCCATATGGCTATGGCAGTTTTTAGGCCAAGGAGTGTTCACTGTGTACCATCTGTGCATCTTTCTTTGTTTGAGGAGTTTTATCGTAATTGTGTGTCCCGTTGCCATTTTTCCCCCCAGACCGAATACCGAAGTATTTAAATTTCTGTACCCGATACGAGTACTTTTTTAAAATGTTCGGTCAATTTGGCGATTTGTAATGCGGCAAAACATGAAAACACTAGACAGCGGAAGATGCCAAATTGACTGTGTGCTCCAAATCCCCCTTTGTTGAACTGTGTGTTGTTGCTGCTTAGTATTAATGGAGAGACTAGAAGTCTTTTGTCCATCACAAAAATCAGTGACCCTGTTTATCCTGCTATGCTGCATACCAGGATAACACGTTGTGTGTCCGAAGTATTTAAATTTTAGTACTCGCCGATACGAGTACTTTTTTTATTTCCGTTGAGTAACCACTTCTTTTTACCCCCTTTTTCTCCGGTTTAATTTCATTGTCACACCGACACTTGTCACTTGTCATTTATGCTCGGGGCAGAATTACTGCCGTTGCATTCGTTCAGCCCAGTGTCAACTGGATGTTTTGGTACTCGGGTTCAGAGTATCGGGGGCCGAGTACCGAGTATGAGTACTTGAGGGTGGTATCGTCGGCCCGAGTATAACCGATACCAGTATCGGTATCGGAGCATGTACAAAGATGTACTTCCGTGCCATCCCATAAACTGCTGGATGGATATGCTTGGTAAATACTGTATCGTAGATCTATACCGGTACCCATTTGAGATGAGATTATTGTGATTAGCAGTATTAAGCTGCTATAAACCAGTAAGACGCCTGAGGGCGCCTGAGGACGTCTATGGGTGGTATATCGGCCCAGTGAGTGTATGGTTTGATGAGGGCCCGGGACGGGCCTTCATTTTCCGGCCTGTTGAAAACTGTCGTTTTCGCCGGCTGCCGGGCGTGGCTGCACTAATAACTTTGGGGTAGTCCCGGGCTAGAGTTTGAATGGACAGGTGGGCCTGTTGAGAACATATATCCATATGTGGAGATCTAAGGGTTGCTGGCCAATATTGATGACATCAGGGATCTCCATATATGGGCTTAACTGCGACAGCAGGTCGCCTTTACTATGACATCAGGGTCTCAACATCTCCATCCCTGATGATGTCACATGATGTCACGAGACCTGGGCACCACCATATATGGTGCTCGACCAACACACTGACGGTGCCCGACCAACACAATTCTGTATTTAAGTCCGTCATTTTGTAGCGCTACGTTACGTCCGGGTCCAAGTGGCACCAGCTCCCGTCTGCATCTCATTGTAAATAGAATATCTAAACGCGTGAGTCTTTTTACAATGACGTTATTATTCAGAAAGAAAGCCAATGAGGGTTAAAATGGGTCCAACTGCTTCCAACTCGAGTAGAATTATTAATGAGTGTCCATGACAATGAAAATATATGATGTGGAGACAATAAAGACTATTATTATCATTACTATTGAAGGTGGTAACAGTCCATTTGCTCAGTACAATATTTCGGGGGCAGATTTAGAATGTGTGCAGGGTTGAGGAATCTATAGTTTGCAATTAATGAGGATTAAGTTGACACAATGAAATAAAATGGCGATAGTATCCAGTGTGGGGCAGACGGCCTGCCACAGCCAGATTTAGGAGAGCAGCAGCTTTGTTGTTGCGAGGAAAGCGCTAAAATGTGACTTTCGTGGTTGTTTTAGTCTCTGATTTAGTCCGACGGAGGGACACAGTATAACTCTATGGGGACACAAAAGTAGGACCCGTAAGTATCTCTGGAGGGGGGCGCTCACGTCACGGCTAAAATACTGAATCACGGGAAATGCACAATTCCATAGTTGAGACCTTCGGTCGCAAATTATGACTTTCCTCTCTCTTCCTGGGAAACTCCATCAAAACTCCATCAAGCTCAAGATCAAAACGATGGAGCTTGCACAAAAACAAAATGTCACTCACTGTTGAAAGTACCTGAAAGTTGAAAGCACCTGTAAAACTGTGAAGCGGTTCTGAAATGGGACGGTGATATGAATAAATCCAGTACATTGTTCTAGACTTGGAAGCGCACGGTCAATTTGGCGATTTGTAATGCGGCGAAACACTAGACAGCGGAAGATGCCAAATTGACTATGTGTGCTCCAGATCCCCCTTTGTTGAAGTGTTGTTGCCGCTAAGTAATTAACCCATGTTGGGCGGGAACCCCTGTTGGTGTTAGCTTTACGCTATGCTTTAGCTATTGAAAAATAGCAGATCTACAAGCGCGCTACGAGCTGTAGGTCTGCTATTTTTTTTTAAATTGTGAAAATATTTATTTAAAAAAAACTGGAGGATTTAGATTCTAAATCTAAATAAATATTTTCACAAAAAACAATTCTAAATTTTCGATTTTTCCTTTTTTTTCAAATGTTGAGTTCAGGCTTAAATTGGTTAATAGAGAGACTAGAAGTCTTTTGTCCATCACAAAAATCAGTGACCCTGTTTATCCTGCTATGCTGCATACCAGGATAACACTTCAATAATAAACGTATGTGTGTGTGTTCTGTGTGTGTGTGTGTGTGTTCTGTGTGTGTGTGTGTGTGTGTGTGTGTGTGTCAAGGTACGACTCCCTGTATCCAGGTGTAAGTGTGTACCTGTCCGACAGGAGAGTATGCCAGGTTTGTGGCGATGACGCGTCGGGCTGTCATTACGGTGCGGTCACCTGTGGCAGCTGCAAGGTGTTCTTCAAGAGGGCTGCTGCAGGTGTGTACGAAATGTATCACACGTATACACATTGGGGACACTATGTAGGTACACACACACACACACACACAGACACACACACACACACACACACACACACACACACACACACACACACTCTCTCTCTAACTTCACTGCCAGTTATATATAAAGCATCTGTTTTTAAGGTTCTAGATAATTAACCTCTCCATCCCTCCATGGCCTGGCACCTACAGAACTGAAAACTCACCTGCTGCCTTTCCTGGTGCTTCAAAGCCGTTGTAAAATACTATTAGCTATATAAGCACACACCTGGGCCACGTGTAGTGGATTACCATTCGCATTTTTCTTTTCCTGGCACTTCCCCTGGCACTGTCAAGAGTTTAACAACGAATGCGTTACTCTTTAAATGTATATATAGATATTGCGTACCATTCAGAGTTTGCCTTGCAACTTCTTTATGTGCACACAGAGTACCCTATCTGATGGTCAAAGTATTTTAACATTAGGCTATGTTGCGGTTACTGACAGTTCAGTTTGCTTGCACATGTCCTCTTTGGAAGTCGGTTCAGTGTTAAGTGTTTAAAACATGAACGCCCCCCCCCCCCCCCGCCAACACGGCAGTGGCTCAGGGGTAGAGAGTGGCCGATAGAATGGCCAGAGTTAGAGTCCTTAAGGAAGACTCTGAACCCTATTAGACCTCGCGGTAAGCCCCACCCACTCACGCACCTGCCCCGATACCCTTGCTAAGCAGGACAAACATCTGTGATCCCCCACTGAGGACCGTGTTATGTCGGCAGTTTTTCCGAAGAGGAATAGAAGCATTCATATCAACAACATCCATACTATAATAACACCATGGTGAAACGTTGCTGTTGGGCGTCCTGCAACAACAGTGCTTCGTAGGTACCCAGAACGTTTGGGGCATTTTCTTTTTATTCCTTTTCCCGTGGGTGCGCACATGTCAATGTCAATGTTTACAATATGGAGGTGGAGGAGGCAGCAGCGGCGGTGGCGGTCACTCGTTCACCCTCCCTGTAGGCTACTAAATCATACTAGTATTAATGTCTTAACTTTCACTAAACAATGGTTAAATCAATCGTCTAATAAACAACAAACAACTTACCTTGGTGAAAACGGTGTGCTCTGTAACTTTCTGCACGTTCAGTTGCTTGTGTGAAGTCTGTAGACAGCCACATAACTTCACCCACAGCCAGTCTGTCTATCCCAAGCCCCCAGTAAGGCTCACTAAACAAGCTATCTAAACGCTCGTTTAACCGCTTAATGTTGGATTTTCTTTGCTGTTCCTAAATTCAAATTAGTTTAGACCATTAGCGGACCTTCACTTTTTGGATACAATGTGCAGAAAAGGGTAAGCAGCGTTCTTTTTGGGATAGACAGACTGGCTGTGGGCGAAGTTATGTGGCCGTCCACTCACTGTGGACAGGAGAAAGTTAAAAAAGCACACCATTTTCACCAAGGTAAGTTGTTTGTTGTTTATTAGACGATTGATTTAACCATTGTTTAGTAAAAGTTAAGAGGTTAATAGTATGATTTAGTAGCAGGGAGGGTGAACGAGTGACCGCCACCGCCGCTGCTGCCTCCTCCACCTCCATATTGTAAACATTGACATGTGCGCACCCACGGGGAAAGGAATAAAAAGAAAACGTTCTGGGGGTACCTACGAAGCACTATACCCAACAGCAACGTTTCACCATGGCGTTATTATAGTATGGATGTTGTTGATATGAATGCTTCTATTCCTCTTCGGAAAAACCGCCGACACAACACGGTCCTCAGTGGAGTCCTGCTTGTCCTGCTTAGCAACCGTAGCGGGGCAGGTGCGCGGGTGGGTGGGGCTTACCGCAAGGTCTATTGCTCCCGATGTGCAGGTTGGTGCCTCTGCATGGTTTCCTCCGCCATCGGTGTATATGAATGGGTGAATGTATTGCACAATCTAAAACGTTTTGGATAAAAGTTCTAATATAAATGCACCATTCAACACGCGCTCTGCCCCTGGACATGTCTATGATTTTCATGTTGCCGTATTTGGTTTACCGTATTATAAAAGCAATAAGCCACCTGAGGCCATGGTTTACAGTGATTGTAGAACAGCTGGGAGCGCTTAGCAGGTTCTAAAGTCACAGTAAACCGTGTCCTCTTGGGGCTTATTGTTTTAATAATTTTTGTGTGACATTGGGTGTACTGTATACAGCACCACATTCTCCCACGCGATCGGTTGACTGTGACAGCGCACCGTGACCTCAAGAGCAATTATTGTCTCCGCCAGGCCGAAGGCGTGGCAGAGACTATGTTTCATACACCCTGTCTGTCCGTCCGTCCGTCCGTGGGTGTGTGTCTGTCTGTGGACATCTCCGGCCTCAAAATCAGCAATGGTGGCCCTATAACAGGCCATTTCACGTTTTTACCTACGTATATAACTGGACCGATCGGCGTGTAACCTCTGCCCTGCATTTTTCACATCTGTCTTTTATAGTAGTGCCACCAGGAGACCGATTTTTGCAAAGCACATTTCTTGATATTACTCATATAGATTTCGTACAAACATCATGCAAATTGGTACATACATATCATGATTATCTCTCGACCTGAGCTCCGAGGAGCACTTTTTTCCCCGAATTTGTTATCAGTTCACGCCCCACATGTTGTTGCTTATGAGTAATAGCCGCTGGCATTGCTAATGCACTGCCCTCATCCACAGTGTGTGCGCGCGTGTGTGTGTGTGTGTGTGTGTGTGTGTGTGTGTGTGTGTCCTCAGGTAAACAGAACCACCTGTGCGCCAGCCGGAATGACTGCACCATCGACAAGTTGCGACGGAAAAACTGTGCTTCATGTCGCTTGAGGAGATGCTTCCTGTCAGGGATGAGCCTCAAAGGTGTGAGTGCGTGTGCGTAGAATGTGCTAACTTTTGTTTTGCTGCCCCCCACAGTCCGGGAGCGAAAGGGTGATTTTTGGGCTGAACGTGGTTATTTTTTTTTTCAACTGATTCTTGTAACTTGGACTCCTTTAACGTCTTTTTAATGAGATCCCGCACCGCCAACGACGCCTTTAACGTGTTAATTAGCGCTCTAATTAATGATAAAACTATAAAGTTTGCTTTCCCTACTAATCAAAGCTCCCCTCGAGCGATAGCTCCGTGTTCCATTGCTTTCCCCTTCAGCCTCGATGCATTGGAAAAAGAGCAAGGTGGTGGATGAGGCCCTTTCTAGGCCTTTTTTAAGAGTTTTCCATTTCAAATCGTTCTCATTATTATAGCTGTACGGAATTTAATGCAAAATACTTGGTCTAAATGCATCAAATTGGCTTTCTAGTAGTGTCTATGAATGTGGATGTGCACACTGAATTAGATTTATGATTTAAAATGCATTATTAATTAATGCATATTATTCCCTTCATACCAAAAGTCCAATGAAAGATATATTTTGAGATTGTATGCACAATAATCAAGTGAAATGTATCAAATCTGCTTTCTGCAATCTGTATTAATTAGTGCAACGGTAGCATATTTCTTTTCAGGTGGTTGCATATTAAGTAGGGGTGCGCTGATGTGGAAATTCTTGGCCGATACCGATACAGCTGTAAAAAACAACAATCTAGCCGTTATTTATTTTGCACCGGTCTTCACCGGGCCATTATTTGGCTACAGTTCCTGTCGAGCATGTTTTTTTAGTGCAAAATTAAAAGGTATGATAAACAAACATACATAGCAGGCAAAGTCTTTTGTCTTTTCGATTTACTATTGAGAATAGGGGAGCTTATATAGGCAGTCACCGCTGCTGAAGTGATTCGACCCGGATTCGTGCAAACAGACTGGTAGCACAGCTGTGTAAAATTCTAACGTCATATAGATTTTAAAAGGCTGTCATATACTATACTGAATATATTCTTTCAAATGAGGTTTGGGCCTTATAGATCAAAAATACATTAAGCTTTTGAATGAATATACATTTGCAACTATTTGAATAAAGGTTGAAGTGAAATTAACCGCTGGGAAAATCCCTAATTGAGAGAGTGCAGGCCTAACAAGCCACCGCAGCTCATGAAATATATAGGCTGCATGGCTAACAGGGCATAGTGCTTACCCTACCATCTCTCCCCTTTCTTTGACTTATACACCCATGAATCGGTTGTGGCACGAATGATTATGTTTGGGGATGCGGAGGACTTTGACGTTGACCGAGCTGACGCACCCCCCCAACGCCCAGTATTGTATTTATTCGGCCCAATTTTTTAAAATATATATAATCCGTTAATCACACAAATAAAGACCGTTGATTGTTTGCAGCCGGCGTTAATTACCTCGCGCTGCGCACGGGTATTCACTATAGCGCTCACACCGTCACTATCTTGTGGATTATAGTTTGGTAAACTAAAAAAACTGAACTGAGTGGTGCAACTCCCCCCCACCTCTCTCTCTCTCTCTCTCTCTCTCTCTCTCTCTTAGCAGGCAACAGTGCAGCACTATCCCTCTCTCTGTTTCTGGCACAACAGCGCCCCTACTGGTACTCATAGTCATATACTGGTGCTCATTAACGTAGGTGAACAGGTGAACACGGACATTGCTGTTCCTTGGAGTGGTTGCACGACTCAAAAAAGTCTGTCCTGTCTTGAGTTGAAGCGGTGCCCGCTGCCTGTGTGTGAGCCTGTTAATAACCGTTTCAGGCCGTCTATCTCGAGCATCTTGCATTTTCTTGCTATGCATGCCTTGATGATTTTGTTATATATATATATATATATATATATATATATATATATATATATATATATATATATATATATATATATATATATATATATATTATATATATCTGATATATATATATATATATATATATATATACAGTAGGTTAACTATTAGCTGAAAGTGGGCTCTCTGGTGTTCTGTCAGATGTTTTTGCCAAGAAGTTCCTTCAGAATGTGTGTGGGTGCCCTGCGGCTGAGCTAGAGCCTTGGATCAGATTGCAATTGCTGATGTCATACATCTAGCCTGAACATGAGATGACTGCCTTCTCCATCTGATGTTACTCTACCACCTGACAAGCTGCCTCCACATGTTCATCTACTACCTGACAAGCTGCCTCCACATGTTCATCTACTACCTGACAAGCTGCCTCCACATGTTCATCTACTACCTGACAAGTACCTCCACATGTTCATCTACTACCTGACAAGTACCTCCACATGTTCATCTACTACCTGACAAGCAACCTCCACATGTTCATCTACTACCTGACAAGCTGCCTCCACATGTTCATCTACTACCTGACAAGCTGCCTCCACATGTTCATCTACTACCTGACAAGCAACCTCCACATGTTCATCTACTACCTGACAAGCTGCCTCCACATGTTCATCTACTACCTGACAAGTACCTCCACATGTTCATCTACTACCTGACAAGTACCTCCACATGTTCATCTACTACCTGACAAGCAACCTCCACATGTTCATCTACTACCTGACAAGCAACCTCCACATGTTCATCTACTACCTGACAAGTCCCTCCACATGTTCATCTACTACCTGACAAGTACCTCCACATGTTCATCTACTACCTGACAAGTACCTCCACATGTTCATCTACTACCTGACAAGTACCTCCACATGTTCATCTACTACCTGACAAGTACCTCCACATGTTCATCTACTACCTGACAAGTACCTCCACATGTTCATCTACTACCTGACAAGCTGCCTCCACATGTTCATCTACTACCTGACAAGCAACCTCCACATGTTCATCTACTACCTGACAAGTACCTCCACATGTTCATCTACTACCTGACAAGTACCTCCACATGTTCATCTACTACCTGACAAGCTGCCTCCACATGTTCATCTACTACCTGACAAGCTGCCTCCACATGTTCATCTACTACCTGACAAGTACCTCCACATGTTCATCTACTACCTGACAAGTACCTCCACATGTTCATCTACTACCTGACAAGTACCTCCACATGTTCATCTACTACCTGACAAGTACCTCCACATGTTCATCTACTACCTGACAAGCTGCCTCCACATGTTCATCTACTACCTGACAAGTCCCTCCACATGTTCATCTACTACCTGACAAGCTGCCTCCACATGTTCATCTACTACCTGACAAGCTGCCTCCACATGTTCATCTACTACCTGACAAGCTGCCTCCACATGTTCATCTACTACCTGACAAGCTGCCTCCACATGTTCATCTACTACCTGACAAGTCCCTCCACATGTTCATCTACTACCTGACAAGTACCTCCACATGTTCATCTACTACCTGACAAGTACCTCCACATGTTCATCTACTACCTGACAAGCTGCCTCCACATGTTCATCTACTACCTGACAAGCTGCCTCCACATGTTCATCTACTACCTGACAAGCTGCCTCCACATGTTCATCTACTACCTGACAAGCTGCCTCCACATGTTCATCTACTACCTGACAAGCTGCCTCCACATGTTCATCTACTACCTGACAAGCTGCCTCCACATGTTCATCTACTACCTGACAAGCTGCCTCCACATGTTCATCTACTACCTGACAAGTCCCTCCACATGTTCATCTACTACCTGACAAGTACCTCCACATGTTCATCTACTACCTGACAAGTACCTCCACATGTTCATCTACTACCTGACAAGTCCCTCCACATGTTCATCTACTACCTGACAAGTCCCTCCACATGTTCATCTACTACCTGACAAGTACCTCCACATGTTCATCTACTACCTGACAAGTCCCTCCACATGTTCATCTACTACCTGACAAGTCCCTCCACATGTTCATCTACTACCTGACAAGTCCCTCCACATGTTCATCTACTACCTGACAAGTCCCTCCACATGTTCATCTACTACCTGACAAGTCCCTCCACATGTTCATCTACTACCTGACAAGTCCCTCCACATGTTCATCTACTACCTGACAAGTCCCTCCACATGTTCATCTACTACCTGACAAGTCCCTCCACATGTTCATCTACTACCTGACAAGTACCTCCACATGTTCATCTACTACCTGACAAGTCCCTCCACATGTTCATCTACTACCTGACAAGTCCCTCCACATGTTCATCTACTACCTGACAAGTCCCTCCACATGTTCATCTACTACCTGACAAGTACCTCCACATGTTCATCTACTACCTGACAAGCAACCTCCACATGTTCATCTACTACCTGACAAGTCCCTCCACATGTTCATCTACTACCTGACAAGTCCCTCCACATGTTCATCTACTACCTGACAAGTACCTCCACATGTTCATCTACTACCTGACAAGTCCCTCCACATGTTCATCTACTACCTGACAAGTCCCTCCACATGTTCATCTACTACCTGACAAGTCCCTCCACATGTTCATCTACTACCTGACAAGTCCCTCCACATGTTCATCTACTACCTGACAAGTACCTCCACGTGTTCAAAGGTATTTTTATGTGACACCATGGAATGGTCGGTGGACCAACCAATTCATAGGGTTCACCTTCAGGAGGTGCGGCCACAGTGCAGGATGGATTATTTGAATAACCGTTGAGGCAAGAGACCGCGAAGACCTTTGGCCCCGAGTTGTCACATCTGCTCCGAGATTGAGCCAGACATGGAAGAGGTGGAAGAGGACAACAGGGATACTGCAACAGTAGGCCTACATCTCTATCACAAAGAGGAAGCTAAATCAAGTGTCATCAGACACAACGAGCATTGTGAACATCATCAGTTGTCAATGTAAACCGTGCTGTAAAGATGGCCTGGCCATACTTTTATCGTCTGGCCACTGCGAGGCTACACTATGAAGAGTGGGAACACAATCTTACAAGATTTAGAAAAGACCTGGTCAAAAGGTATTTTACAAGACCATCCCATCTAAAGTGAAGATGGTGGTTTTTTTTAAAGCTTAAGCAGATACAGGCTATGAGAAAAATACATTCAAAGAGCCCTATCAATGATCTGCAGCTACTGTACTCAGTCAGGCGTACGGTACAGTATGTCTAAACTGAATGTTGGATGAATGACAGTCCGTGAGCTATCTATTCAAGGGTCCTCGTCATCATACTCCTTGTCTAGTGACCGTGATGTCCATGTGGAGGATGCCCTCGCCTATGAGCTGGCACCAGTTCTAACTGCCATGTTCACCGAGGATGGAATGCAAATTCAGAAAGCCACGTCCACCAGCGATGGGACCCAGAGCAGTTTGGATGGAAAAACTGAGCCACTGAGCCCTAAGAATCTCCCTGAAGAATACAAAACATGCCCCAGATGACATGTGTGCAATTATAAAGGTTGCGTGCTGTAAGCAAAGAATGTGTATGTGGTTTGCCATGCACACAATGTTCCGTTGGTGTTTTGGTGTAGAATGCTCACGATAGGCCCGAAATGAAATGAAAATGTGTTGCATTTGCATTGATTATCGTATTTGATGGGATTCTGCCGTTTTAAGCATGAAGGGGTTAATATCTAAAAATGCCCTATTCTGATATTGTACATGGATAAACACTTCAAAAAGCAGATTTGATGCATTTAGATCTCCAAATATATATATATTTTATGGAATGTTGGGGTTTCCGGGCACGAAGGCGTTAATATGCATTAATTAATAATGCATTACCTGTAATCATAAATCTAATTCATTGTGCATTTCCACATTCATAAACACTGTAGAAAGCCAATTTGATGCATTTAGACCAAGTATTTTGCATTAAATACCATAAAACTCTGTTTTGGGTGGATTTTCAGTGTTTCGGGCATTAATTAAGGGGTTAATAACAAATATCACACCCGTGTGAAGTGAGTGGTGCAACTCCGTGTGCTCCCCGGACGTTCCAGGCCCATAGGAACGCACCCAGGGTGCCGGCCCGGTTCCGGTGAGCCGCCCCGCGTCCGAAACGGTAGAGAAATGACAGAGTTACCATGCATGCGGGGGGTCCCCGGAACATCCAGACCCCCAGGAACACGCCCATAGGGGGCCGGGTCGGTTACCGTGTGGGGTCCGGTCCCTCTACAGCAGTGTTTCCCAGCCTTTCTTATATCATTATTATTTTTACACCATATATCTATATCCACACACACTAAGAACGTCATCACACTGCTACCTCGCTCAGTGAGTGTGAGTGTGTGTGTGTGTGTGTGTGCGCGGTGAACCCGTTGGTTCAGTGCAGTCAGGCAGGACTCCTTTCCATAAACTTCACTTGAATTTACGTTTGGCAAACTTCAATAATTAAGTACCACAGTCCAAATTTAATTCTGACCCCTCCACGAAAAGGCCTCGTCGTGATGGGCCCCATTCAAAGCCATAAATTAGCATTCCTATACAGCCGAGGGTAGCTTCACTAAATGGACAGGCGATTGTCTGTGTGTCCGTGATGGACGAGTTGTCAATGGAACGCAGCCCAGCTATTGTTGTCCGGGGAGGTGTTACATTCATTCCATTTCTTTGCCGGCATTTTAGGCGGCACACAGGTTGGGAATCACTGCTGTACTGTACTGTACTGTACTGTACTGTACTGTACTGTACTGTACTGTACTGTACTGTACTGTACTGTACTGTACTGTACGGGCACACCCGAAATCATCATAAATACAGTTAATGTGCTCCATAAGGGAGTGGTTGCACAACTCAAAAAATGCTCAAGGGATAACACTGGGCACCCTCTTCAATTCTTAAGAGGTGACCCCAAGCTACAAGAATCAGTTGAGAAAAAACTATCGCTCCCGGACTACAGGTGCTCATCACAATCATCTGTGAGCAGCTTATTAGGACTTCATTGGTTAAGTATCTTGCACATGGGACACTTTGACAAACATAACAGACCTGGCCCGGGAGGTGAACCGGCAGGCCGCCTGGTAATCTTATCTTTCTGCCTCTATACCTACTAATAAGCTTCGGCCTTCCTGTGTGTGCGTGCTCACTGCTCATACATGTGCGCGCACGTGTACAGTATGTGTGAGTCCGTGTGTCCGTGCGTGGGAGAGACATAATTAATTGTGAAGCTTTTTGGTGTACGTTCAAAAAAGTGGTGCAGTACAGAGGAGGTCACGATGGTCAAATACCTCAGATGCAGTGGATGTGAGCTTAACTAATGAAATGTTCCAGCTCAGATACACTGTCATAAATGTGGCCGACCGCCCTTGGTGATATAGATATTTCTGTTTGAATATGACAGAAGTGAAATTTGCTCGGTCAATTATTTTTATTTTACTTAACCCATTATAGGCGGGAACTCCTTTTTGTAACCCTTGTCTTCTGGACGGGAACCACTCTTGGGGTTCTGTACAGTATGTACGGTATTCAATAATAATTATGCTGCTATATAAATAATTGAAGTTTTTCGGAAAACTTAAGTGAGGATTTAGAAGGTGTTTTTTAGAATCTGTACTGGACTACTTGCTTTTAAAAAATACTTAAGAATTCAAAAGTGCATGCTTTTTTAATACTTAAATATGTATTCAAATTTGTTTTGTTTCAAAATATATGTGGGTCCCAGCCACATACAGTACATTTTGCTTACAGACACCAATGAGTGACTGAATATAATACGTTTACAAAATGAAAAATAATGAACAAAAATACTTCTAAGTAAAGTAGTATTCACCGATATCCATGTATGGCCGCTCAAATTAATTCTCTCAGTTGAGCTCATTGTCACCGATTCTCTGCCTTTTTCCCTGAGTACAAAACTGGAGTACAAAACTGTTTTGTTTACTTTGTTTTTCCACCCATCTGGTTTTTGGCATGCGTGCTGCGTGTTTCCCCTGCATCCTATTTGTCTGCGGCGGCCGCTAACCAGGCCGGAGACCAAAGGGAATCGGGCAGACGAGAGGCGGAGAGGAAGAGCAGAACCAGACTGCGTGGGTCCTGGAAGAAGGGGCAGCGAGGAGGCCCGCGATGGAGGAACCTGGCAGTAGCAGCGTACCCGCTCAAGGTCTGTTGTGTTACTTAAACCACTTAAAGGAGTATTTCACTCTTGAAAGGACCACTTCACCACTTTTCAACCTATCTTCATTATAATAGGTCCCAGAGCCGAAGAGTTTGATCAATCCTCAAGGGGGCCCGTTTTCGCTGGTACTTTTAAAGCAGCTTCTATAGGCCAATGTCCGGACTATATTATTATTATTATTATGAGAGAGAGAGAGAGAGAGAGAGAGAGAGAGAGAGAGAGAGAGAGATACGGAGGGAGAGAGAGTATGGCAACGTTAGTTTTGACTAGGAAGAACTGAATTACAGATATCTGGAATACATATCCAGTCTAGCGATTAAATGTTAAAACGGCTTGCCATAATCGAGAGATATATATATACGGACTTACGGAGGGAGGGGGAGAGAGAGAGAAAGAGGGAAAGTGAGAGAGGTCATGGGATCGGTGCGGAGTGATTGATTGATTGATTGATTGATTGATTGCGTGGTGGCGGCAGCCGGTCACTCAGGGGAGAGAGACGCTGAATCACTTTTTTGTGCACGCAAATCTGCGAGAAATGTCACGATTGCACTGTAGTGTAGTTGGAAACAATTGCTCTCAAAGACGGGGCATTTTCATCCTGGTGCTCCTTGAACCAGGCGAGTCTCTTTGGTGAATTCTTGATCAGTGTTATTATGTCACGACTCAAGAACAACTACCATGACATTCTGACACGCTTTGATGTTGTGGACATCTGGCTAGGTGAAAACAAAAGAAACCCGATTAGCATTGGAGTACTTGGGTGGCCGCACCCAACACTTTTAACACCTCTTGGACGGCCGGCGGAGTAGTCTCTCAAGACATACTGTTGCCTCGCAACAGTTGAGGAACAAACAGGGGAGGCGCTGTTTTCCCCGAATATTTGACGATGGGATTCTCAGATTGCCGGCGGAGAGGTCCAAAATGTTCGGAATTCCCAGAAAATCTGTAATGTAAATGGGGGCCTAAAGGGGCCCTGGGAGTCTTCATGGGGGCTGTGGCCCCGTGGCCCCCACAGACTCTACGTGGTTGATAGGTCCTAATGACCATGATAAAATGGCACGATCTTTTTCTACTCAGTCTGTCAGGCCCAATCCCAATTGCTTCCCTCAAGCCCTGAGCCCTGAAGCCCTGGACCCTCATTGACTTTAATCAGGTCAGCTGTAAGTGCTTGAGGGTGAGAGGCTGCAAGGGCTCCAAATTGTTGTGAAAGAAATGGGACAGCACTTTGAAGATGAGTCCGCCATTCATGACACTTTGCATCACTTTATAAAAACTGTCCTTATTCACAGCCAGTGCCTACCTACATGCTTGGTCTATTTATACATGTCTATCACGTCTATTTTAGTATTTAAGCTGATCGATTTATTATTAGTTTCATAAATAGACTTTCCTGTGTGATATGGGTTGTAATATTCATATATAATAATATTCATTATACATTTCATTTCCATATTCTTTTACTTTGATCATTAGTCATTTCTCATCATGTTTCCCTTATTATTATTATTGTTATTAAATATATAGCCTATATCCTTCCATCCTTTTGAGAACAGTGAGAAAGCACTATTGTGTCTGTTGACATTCTAACCGCGATACATAACTCATTTGCATACTTAAATAATTGACGTTCGGAGGATCCCCCTCATTCCCCTGGTAACGCTATGAACTGTGGGTAATTTCTTTGCTAAAGTCAGCCAAAGTCAGCATCGACGCTGACTTTGGCAAAGGGCACATGAAGGGGCGGGGCTGAGCCCTCACTGACTTACCCATGTCTTTCTTTTTAATATTTTTTATCCCACGATTTTGTAACCCATTTTTCACTCCTGTGCCAATCATCTACTGTGATCCTGGGCTCTACACACCCTCCGCCAACCTGGGGAGAGCAACGGACTTAACTCATGCTCCCTTCATGCCTGAGTGTCCAAGTTGCTCCTTTACACCTGACAGGGGGGAGTTTCCCTGGTTGGACGTAGCGCGTGGAAGGAACACGTTATTATACTTACCCATTTCAAATGGGACATCCCTCAAGCCCTCGCAGACTTCACATGAACGCGCAGCTAAATCAGCAAGGGAGTGGATTGGGATTGGGCCACAGTGTCTCATAGGAGGGCTGTGGGCAGTTTAGAATCCGTCTTCCAGTCATCATTAGGCAGATTATTTTTTAAACAAGATTTTCTTTACAAAAATGTTTAGATTTTCATCATCGTGAGAACGATGGCTTCCATTTTCGCATCGCAACTTTTCAGGACTAGAAAGCCTGCGGTTTCTATTAGCTTGGATTCCCCATCGATGATGTCACTGGAAGACGGTTTCTGAACTGCCCACAGCCCTCCTATGAGACACAGACAGAGTAGGATAAAAATTGCGCCATTTTTTCATGATTATTAGTGAGGACCTACAGTATTACCGGTATATGAAGATAGGTTGAAAAGTGGTGAAGTGGTCCTATAACGGTCCCCCTACACTGGGGATGGAACGGAAGCAGCTAGGTGGCTGCAACCTAGCTGTTCCGTATTTATTATTTATTTATTCCGTATTTATTGTTTGCTGTGTTTTTTTTCCTTCTAGTAAAGGGTGCGCTGTGACTGGCCAGTCGCTGTGATTGACAGCCTACACCTAAACCTAACCCTAACCTTAACCTCAGTAAAACTATACCTAAACCTAACCCTAACCTCAGTAAAACTATACCTAAACCTAACCCTAACCTCAGTAAAACTATACCTAAACCTAACCCTAACCTTAACCTCAGTAAAACTATACCTAAACCTAACCCTAACCTTAACCTCAGTAAAACTATACCTAAACCTAACCCTAACCTTAACCTCAGTAAAACTATACCTAAACCTAACCCTAACCTTAACCTCAGTAAAACTATACCTAAACCTAACCTCAGTAAACTATACCTAAACCTAACCTCAGTAAACTATACCTAAACCTAACCTCAGTAAACTATACCTAAACCTAACCCCAGTAAAACTAACGCAGTGGCTGGGGGGCGTTTCCAAGAACCCGAACCCGAGGCACAAACCATATTAGCCCTGCAGACACATGGAAAGAATATTGATTATAGTTCCAGCGTACCGTTGCAGACTCCCGTGGACTGAGCGGTTCCGGGCCAATGCCGCCCCCTGCAGTGTAGCCCGGCTGTTATACCCAGTAAAACCGGTGAAGAACAGCATAAGGTTTTTCAGAAAACTGTTAGCAGATAGATAGATAGATAGATACATGTGATATTCCTGACACACTGCGAGCTTGTACATCTGCTATCTATAAACAAATATAATCTTCTGGGGGGAACTAGTTATTTGTAGAATTGGTCACAGGTCTTAACCCATTTTGGGGCGGGAACCCCTTTTGGTGTTAGCATTATGTTATGCTTTAGCTATTGAAAAATAGCTAATAGCTCTGGGATTAAAAAAAAATAGCAGACCTACAAGCTCGTAGCGCGCCACTCGGTGGTGTGCTATACGAGCTTGTAGATCTGCTATTTTTGAAAAATCCCAGACAGGTTGACTGAATGCATTTTTAGATTCCATTTTTCTTCCGCTTCCATTTCTGCTGCGTTTCAGAGAGAGAAGCATTTGAGCCGACAGCCCGTTTCGTGAGACTCTCCTGCGTCTTACTTGTGGAATTCTACATAATAGTTGCTTATTAAAACCTTTAAGACCTTGGGGCTTGATTGGCTGTAAAGTGTTTCTAAACTAAAGTATAGATTCTTATTTGGGCTTGCTTCCTTAAGATTGTCAAAAACAACGACCCATATACACAAGTAAACCTTGCATTACTGCAGGTTTTCCACACAGTCACATAACGATTCAGTGACATGACCAACACAATATATTTGCAGGATTGAAATTGGAGTTTGTTTAACTATCGTACTGATGATGAAGCCATGGAATACAATGTGAGAAATTAAACAACATGACGTGGCAGAAAAAGAGCTGGATTAAAGTCAACCTCATGTGGGGACAATTCCAAGGCACTGTGCAGATTGTTAAAAAAGAGAAAAAGGCCGCACACACGTCGCCACGATGCTGTATGTTTATTGTTACCCAACGTTTCGACCTAGGAGGTCTTCCTCAGGGAATTGTTAACTGTGAAATCCGGAAACATCATGCAGATCTGGTTCACAGATGAACACGAAATAAATGCAGCACCTTTCTCGCCAGTGAGGCTGAAGGACTTGTTGCGCTGACGTTGCAAAGACGGAATGATGCTTGTAAGCTGCTCCAAATCAACTCACAGCGCGTCTTTGCAATTTTTCATCTGCCCTTGTGAACGCACCAATGTGATTCATGATGAGTCATATAGGTCGATTATGCAAGTGGAACAGTATTACTAAACCCATGTGGTAATACATAAATTGGCCTCGCTCTGCGCCCTTTCGTATTATGGAAGCCGTATCGGCCCGTGTTGAACGCACACACATATGGCATACGGCGTTCCTGAATATTTTAGCATTGTGGGAGTGTCCAAATGTTAATTATATTCGCTTTGCGCAATTTGCTATTAAGCCCCTTGACCTAAAAACACTCAGGGCATAACGATTCGACGTGGGTCTGACCACCTCTTAAATGCAAAAAGCACTGTTTGATTTTACACTTGAGCGGCTCTGGGCTCTGCTGGAGTGTTGCCATGTCTGTTCATTCTTCTGTAAAGTTGCTTGTAAATATTGGTAGTTGTGGTTGCTTTTCTTGTTTCTAAAGTGGTTATTTGGGCTTTTCTCCTAATGTTGTTTAAACCAGTGATCCTCACACAGCACATTCCCATGTCAAGGACCCCCAGATGAATGCATTTGCCCAACTAAGGACGGCTAATCCAAAAATATTTTGGGCCAGTGACCCCCATGACAGATTTGTGTTTTAAAATGTTTCAATACAATGTTTCAAAAATAATTGTCACTTTTTTCCAAGATTACTTTTGAAAATAGCAGATCTACCAGCTCACAATGCATCACATTCATTCATTAAAACTATGAACTCTGACTGCAGGGGGGTATATAATGATCATTATAACAATGTGCAAGAACATATTTAAAAAGAAGGAAGAACTTTATATTTGTGGACAATCAAAATATGTTTTTTTATTTGAATGTGGTGTCATTAAAATTAATCTGGATATGGCAGACTCACTATCTAGAAAATAAAAACATGGCACTTCATTTAAAATAGGTTACAGACCCCTGTTATATGCGCTTCTTTTGGGATTATTTTAATAGACCTATTTACTTGTTTCTATGAGACATGGCAACAGCGCTCTCTATAAATAAAAACATCTCCATAATCCTTGGGAAGTTTGCTTTCATGCGCTGTATCACACCCGATTCAAGTCTTCTTCAATAAAATGCTACGAGCGAAGACCATACCATCGGGGCCACAGCATTACGCAGCACGCATTCAACTCATTCCTTCGTCGTGACTTGAATGAAATAAAATATAATAAACGTTATTTTACTGGTGTTTTTCAATAGAAACAAATAAAGAGCGTGTGTAGGCTACTGTGTGCAAGTGCAACAGTGCATATACGTGCATGCACTAGGCTATATTTCTTCGTGTCGGGATGGTGATCGAGCTCTTCACAGCCCATTTGTCTTTCATAAAAAAACGCCCAGAAGGGCACTTTTTCTAGTTAGTTCTGTTGACTGTCTCTGAAAGTTAATTGGATCTAATTGTGATAAAGAACTCAAAAAACACCAGACCAAATGCACTCCAGAGGGATAGTGTCTCTCACTTTGGCATTTTCTCTCATTTTTTTTTTTGAAAGAGAGAGTGGCTTCCTTTGGGCCTGTTTTCATAGTCCTGGCCGCTTGTTTCTCTTTCCAGATCTGGCAACACTAATCATACTCGTTGCCGACAAGGGGTACAATGTGAACAAAGGCAGGCAACACACGCCAATTTAGTTCTTTTCTATTTATTATATCGTATTCAGACAGAAAACTTTGTTCGGAACTGGCATCTGTTATTTGGGTCATAGTGAAGAACTTCCAGTAAAACCCTGCTGTTTTCCCAGCACTAATCCACATATGAATTTAATCCTCAGCGAGCATCTATTTAGAGTAGATGCATGGCTCATAACTCATAAGTAACGTTAAATAGCACGCTGCCTGTGTTGGTGAAGTAACAGCTGTCCTATCTTAGCTGTACTGTATTCATAACTTCTGTACTCACCAAGGTCATTTGTATTTTGTTGTTGTTGTTATTCCCATAGTGGGTTTGACTTATTTCAGTAAAAAAATAAAAATAATAATACTTTCATCAGCTGCACCAATGCAGTTTTAGTTGTATTTTGGTATGCAAACAATATTGTTTGTTAGTTTTTGTTTAATTCAAAAATTGTAAGTCGTAAGTCATTTTTTAGTCGTATTTAACTTGACATTGTGGTGTTCTCCTGATTTGCAGACTACGCGACACAGTCCCAGGTGATGACTATAGCTCCCACTCCCAGCATGCGTTCCTGTCTGTCCCTGCTCGGCATCCTGCACTCCATCGAACCCGCCGTGGTCAACGCGGGACACAACCAGGCCCTGCCCGACAGCTCCTCGTCGCTGCTAACCAGCCTAAACGAGCTGGGAGAGAGGCAGTTGGTCAATGTGGTGCGCTGGGCCAAGGGCTTACCAGGTAAACCAGTCTGGAGCATAGCAAAGCCACGCAGCGCCAAAGTTATGACCAGTAAATCCCCTGATAATGTTAATTATTTTGCTGTTGGCTCTGCAAGGTGCTAGCTGTTGTGTGTGCCGTGTGTGTTTTATATATATAGGCCTGTGATATAATTTGGCCTTGTGCCTTTCCCAGGCTGAATGAGAGGCCAAATCACTGTCACCGTTCCTCGGTTAGTAGTATACAGTATATGGGTCTGCGCCGCCGCAGGGCAATATTATTTTCCGGCGTGCGGCCAAGGGCCTCTCCAACTCCATTTCCCAGGCTGAATTAGAGGCCCAGAAGGCAAGAATTATTGCCTTATTCCACTTCTTGACTTTGTTTTTACTATTTTGATAAACATTTTAAAATCGTTCAACTATAGCTGATCTATCGACATGTTGTGAGCTTGTAGATCGGCTATTTGAACTATTCAAAAAACGTTTATCAAAATAGTATAAAAAAAAAGGAGGCCCTATTTGTGTGTGTGTGCGAGTATGCACGTGCGTGTCTGTGCGTGCTGACTGTGTTTCCATCTGGTCCCTCTGTAGATCGTAAACATGACCTTGTGTGTTATTTACATGTCAGACTGGGTTTCATTCAACTGACTAGTAATGCAGAGTGCTACTTAGTGTAGCCTACCTTTGAGCGTGTGTGCGTGCACACGCATTCACATGTGTGTGTGTGTGCGTGCACACGCATTCACGTGTGTGTGTGTGTGTGTGTGTGTGTGTGTGTGTGTGTGTGTGTGTGTGTGTGTGACATTATGTGTCGTTTTGAAATATTTAATGTTAATTTTACGGAAGACAATGGGGCTATTGCCCAAACCTTGCCCAAATGTGTAGTCATATCTCATAGATGCGTACTAGACATTTATAGTGCTTTTACAACTAGGTGGCCTAGTTCTTATGGCTCATCATAATGCTAAGGGTACCATTTAACCAGCACCGTCTGAAACCAAATTATGGGTCCATTTTGGTTAGATTTGTACACTTTTGTACACAGGATTTTTTTTACTGTGCAGTCCATTTATGTCAAACGAGTTGTGCACTAATGTATAAATAAACTTAAGGTACACGATGTACCTTATGTACACACCACACACACACACTTGCATGAATACTAATAAATTATACCCACAGGGAGCAAGGCAATGCTAAATATAACGCACACACAAAAAAAGCCAATGCCAGGTAAAGCGGGTCAGGTCAGTGTCATTGGGTCAAGAGCCTTTAGCAAGACTAGCCCTGGGCCTTGCCTGCCAGATAAGAAACTTGTCCTAGAAGAAGTGCCTGCCAGGTGACTCGAACCCCACATGGATCAAAGCCATAAAGAATTCATGGCCATTTACGTAGTAAGGGTTAAGGTGGCTGCATTTTGCGGATCCGAAATCCACAAAAAAAAGAAAGACACGTCCTTGCACATCGAGTGTGATGCCTATTATTTTTGTATATTCGTAGCACTGTTTTCGCAGAAAGAAATGGAGTGGAGCAGGCAGCGGTGAAGACGATCCCCTGATCCGATCATTATTTTTGAAAAAGTTAAACGTGCAAGACAGTTTTATATCGAGTCCTGGCTTCACAAACGCACCAGTGTGCAAACAAACACCATTAGTGTTAGTGTGAGAGACACACACACACACACACTGTCAGCAAGTCAGCACTTCTGGAGAAAATATCCCATGCTGTGTTAAACCTACCAGTTCAGATGCTCACCACTAGAGGGAGACATCTTCATGTTTAACTCAGGTGACAAAGGCAACACTATGAGCTCTGATCCATCCATACCACACCACACACACTTACAGATGAAGGTTCTAGAATGGAATAATGTGCTTCTATAACAAGGTCATATCTTCATGAAGAACCATGTCATTTATTTTCCAGATAAATGTACTTGATAACAATTATATAACAAATTCCAGAACCTTTTTTTTGTCCAGAGTGTACAATAGGCCTAGTTAAAAAAATCACCACAATGTCCTCCCTCTCTTTTTCACCCAAACCTAATGCAGGTTTCCGTGAACTCCACGTGGACGACCAGATGTCGGTGATCCAGTCGTCATGGATGGGAGTGATGGTCTTCGCCCTGGGCTGGAGGTCCTACACGCTCACCAACGGCGCCATGCTCTACTTTGCCCCAGACCTGGTCTTCAACGAGTAAGTATCACAATCATAGCATGTTTCTGGAGAATCCGATCCACGCCCTCATCTCTGAATCAATCTATTAGCCCATTTTGACCTGAGATCAGATTCTAAAAATGTCTGTTTGAAAATGTTTCTACGCCGTTCTTCGATTTTTCTAAAATAGCAGACCTATACAAGCTCGTAGCGCCACTCGGTGGCGCGCTATGAGCTTGTAGATCTGATTGGCTTCACTGATTGGCTGAGCTTTGCATTAGGTTTGTACCGTATCACCAATATAAGCACTTATATTGGTGATGTGTGCAAAAATAGAAATCACCCCTGTGTGAAGTGAGGGGCGCCAATATATCAAAGTCTAACTCATGTTGCTATGATTAGGTGATGTAATGATGATGCAAAACAAACATTACCTCTCCCTGCTACAGTAGGCAAACGGACAGAGCTATATTGATTCAGCGGGCAAAATTCAGTTGTCGATGTCGGTTGAAAGAGACACAGACAGGACAGACAATGTGAGATATTAGCCCAATAGTAGGGGGTAATACCGTCTAAATCCGTTACACGGCGGATGAAAGCATGACATGGGAAATGAAAAGGGGTGCCCAAAGAAATCTCAAAGTGAATCATTGATTCAATTGAAAATGGCTGCCTACAAGTGTTGGCGATTGACTCAAAAAGCTTATAGAATCTCAAAAGCATACAATTTGCCACGTATGTATCCCTTGGGTCATCCTAGGACATCCTCGAAGGATGAAACGTGTTGAAATGTGTTGACTAAATTGAAAAGGCCACCTACAGTGTTGACAGATGATGCAAAAGACACCTAAATAATCTCATAAAGGCATGACATGTGGTACAAAAGTCCCTTGGAAGTGAGTTTTGGGCTAAATTCAAAATGTCCACCTAAAGCATGTGATACAAAAGAACGGATGGTATATCCCTTTGAGGCGCTTAAGCAGGAGTCATTGAATCAAACAGTTTAGCAGTGCTTGACATATACGCCCGTGTATGGCAAGATATTTTACATTGGAAATGTCAATGATCTAAGGAAGGACCGGTTTGCTCAAAAATGTCTTTCAATGCTGCACTGTTACAACATTCAAATTGAGCAGTTTACTAAAATCAGGCTTTTGGTCCAGAAGCCTGAAAGATGTGCAATCTCTACCATCTCCTGAAAAATATGGACTGATTTAAAGTTTCTGTGGACACTCTTGCCAGAGGTTGCCAACGTGTGCAGAGAGATCTCCTCAAGTGTGGCTGTAAAGCAGAGCCCCTCTGTTCGAGAGAGTGTAGTAGATACGATGGTGAAGATCCATATTAGGCCTATGGTGTCCCTCCCAACTTACTCCGGGCAATAGAGATCATGTATGCAGGAACAAGGACCCCGGACGGCAACAGTGAGGAGTTTGACATCTTGGCTGGGGTACTGTCAATCAATCAATCAATCTTTATTTATATAGCACATTTTTCAGGCAGCGAGTGCAGTTCAAAGTGCTTTACAGTAAGAACAAAAAAGTAATAATAATAAAAAATAATATATATATATATATATATACACATATACATACATGTATATATATAAATACACATACACATACACAAATATACACATGTACATATCACACAAGGAGCAAAACAAAGCAGGAAAGCATCGACTATAAAGTAATAAAAACAATAGTAAAAAGGAGAGACTAATCACAGGAAAAGGACATGATCTAGGAGGTAAAAGCGATGCTAAAAAGGTGTGTTTTAAGATTTCGTTTAAAAATGTCAACAGATTCAGAGAACCGTAGATCCCTTGGCAGGCTATTCCAGAGCACAGGGGCGTAGTAGCTAAAAGCGGCTTCACCATATTTTTTTGTTTTTGGGGTCTCAGGTATCTCCAGGAGACCAGCACTCGATGAACGAAGTGGTCTGCCTGGCACATATTTAGGAAGCATTTCTGAAAAATAAATAGGTGCATTTCCATTTAGTGTTTTAAAAACAAGTAAAATAATTTTAAAATCTATTCTAAAATGTATAGGCAACCAGTGCAGGGACTTTAAAATTGGTGTAATGTGTGCTCTGCGTTTGGTTTTTGTCAGCACGCGGGCAGCTGCGTTTTGGACCAGTTGTAACCGTCCAATGGATTTTTTGGGTAAGCCAGACAGGAGAGCGTTGCAATAGTCAAGCCTGCTGGTGATGAAACAGTGTATGAGTTTTTCGGTGTCATTTTGGGACAGAAATGGTCGGACTTTGGAAATGTTTCTCAGATGGTAAAATGATATTTTACTGCAAGGGGGGACACCCTAGCCCCCTTCCTCTTCATCATAGTCCTGGACTAGGCGTTAAGGAAGGCCTTACTCTTAACACCACGGAGGTCGAGGTGCCACCCCACAGTAGTCCTGACTCCTGACAGACCTGGACTACATCAGCTTGCTCTCTGTAACAAGCTCCCTTTCTTTTTTTTCTTTTTTTCTTTATTTTTATACCACGATTTTTCACCCCCTGTGTCAATTATCTAATGTGATCCTGGGCTCTATGTACATCCTCCACCAACCTGGGGAGAGCAACAGACTTGGAACTCATGCTTCCTTCATGCACGAGTGTCCAAGTTGCTCCTATTTACACCTGACAGGGGTGAGTTTCCCTGGTTGGACGTAGCGCGTGGAAGGAACACGTTATTCCAACTAGTTCCTTTCCCCTCCATCAGGCTTACTGCATGTTTTTTGTGAGGGCACCTATACCCTAGGGGACACGGGGAGAACATGCAAACTCCACACAGAAAGGCTCAGGAGCTCCTGAACAGTGGAATCAGAGTGTGCCGAAGATTGGTGTTATGTGCCACGTAGTGTAGGTTTGTCTGGGTTTCTCTGTATTCATCCCCTCTCTCTCTCTCCGTCCCTCTCCACTCTATTATTCTCTGCAGTTTTGAAGTCACCAATCACCTCATCTGACAATCAGCCCATTACCTGACTCCACCCTCATCCAATCACAGCTTTCTCTTAACACCCGTGTCCCTTGGTAGTGGCTTAATTGTTTTTGCTTTATTGTATGCCCTGCACACAGTTTGTCCAAATGTAAATATTGTATACATATTCAAGCTAAAGAGTAAAAAGCACACACACCTTTTGGCTCTGAAACCGTGTTGGCTCCTATATTTGCACCTTTATGCTCAACAGCCTGGCATAATAATTGTTGAGGGGCGCTCAATGGGTCAACAATGAGCAAGATCTTAACGTGAGGAGGGCCCTAGCTGAACGGCATGGCCTGCAGCGTATGGAACTCCGTCCTTCCCTCGTCAAACCAAACTCGGCTTCTTCTATGCGCCGGTAGAGTCTCTAGACGGGCGCCACACCAGAATGCTGCGCTGCAGTACGTGACATCAGCGAGAGCACACGTTACCAACAAGAATCTGCATGATGGAATGCCAAAGGGTGAGCCAGAAAATGGCCAGCCGCAGGAGAGCGAGACTAGCAGGAGGACACTGCCAAAAAGACACCAAGAGCTGCCAGCCAGCAAACTATAGTGCTGTGGTGGGAACCGACCAACACACGGGCACCGGCCACGACGGGGACGCACCACATTAATTTAACATATGTGGTTGTACTCGGGAACGGCGTGGGAGCGCAAAGCACCGGCGAGCTGGCCAGATGCACGGAGAACCGTGATGACTGGAAGCCGGACGATGAGGGCTCGTCTGAGAACGACATAGAGAGAGAGAGAGAGAGATTCTAGGAGTTTGCACAGTTACTGGAGGAAAATGAATAAGAAGATAGAGTGCAAATAAATATCCAAACCGATTTTATTATTTATAGAGCACATTTAAAAACAACAGAGGGGGCACGGGTGGCACAGTCGGTAGTGCTGTCGCCTCACAGCTAGAAGGTCCTGGGTTCAATTCCCGCTGGGGACACTGTGGGCGCTGGGGGGGCGTGTTCCCTCCTCCGCGTCATCAGTGCCCCATACCCGAGGCGGGGTTGGCGAAAGGGCCTTTCTGTGTGGAGTTCTCCCCGTGTCCCCTAGGGTAGGTGGCGGTGCCCTCACAAAAACATGCAGTAATCCTGGTCTCTAAAACGACCTCCCCCTGAACAATAACGTGTTCCGGCCAGGGAAATTCCCCCCTGTCAGGTGAAAAGAAGCAGCTTGGACTCCTCATGCATAGAAGGAGGCATGAGGTCAGTCCGCTGCCCCCCCCCCAGGTTGGCAGAGGAAGTGTAGCGCCCAGGAATACATTAGATAATTGGCACTGGGTCAAAAATGGGTTGCAAAATCGTGGGATAAAGATTGGTCTGGTGGAGGCAATTAAACATTATAAACTAAGGACTCGTTCGATCCCGTCCTAGGGAATCTGTGACCATAAATATAACTCCTCCAATCTTGCTCTTAGCAGAAAAGGAGTTAACTGTGCCGTATTAAGAAGCCGTTTCAACGCGACCTCGCCCCGAAGGGTGAGGTCGCTTCTCTCCCTCGGGGGGGGGCGTCTTACTGGCGTCCATTTCATCATCTGTCAACACCGTAGGCGGTCATTTAAATTGTTTTCATTAACTCACTTGCTGTTTCAGATTATTTCGGCCAGCCCTTCTAGAATGTCTTATAGGATGACCCAGACCAATTAGCCGAGAGATTCTTCAGGTGTCTTTTCCCTCATCTGTCAACGCTGTAGGCGGTCATTTTCAATTTAGTCAATAACTCACCCCTTCTAGGGTGTCTTAAGTGGAACACACACACAGGCTGTAAACAGGTTGCGGAGCATAGCAGCACATTATTGACGCGTGTGATAGTAATCATAATCATAATCACCAACAGCCGTGCGGCTACCTAACCAGTGGCAGTGGTGTAGACAGGGGTGTCAAGCGGCGGAAATACTTTGCCCACGCTACAAGTTGAAGTTTTTTTGGGCACCCCTTCTAGAATGTTTTAGGATGACCCAAGGGACATACATTTCTTGCTTTTATCCGCCGCGTAAGTAACAATTTGGTTAATCCTTTGACGGTATTACCCCCCTATGAGACTCAAACATGTCAGACAATGACTATAGATCAGATAAAGGAGTATTGTACAACAAGGTGGGCAAGTATTCCCGACTTAAAATGTTCCCAACTTCTGTGATGCACTCGCAGATCCGACAGTCGGAAACTAAAGCCTGTACCGGATTTGCTGGAGGGATGGGTGGGGTGATTCCATGCCTCTGAATCTGGTTTTGATATCCTCCCATGGAATGTATTAACCTCTCTGCTGCCCCCTCTGGCGGAGTCAGGTTAGGAATTTATATCATCGTGGGGACAATCACTTTTCTTATCTATTGCTTTACATCTGCTCAGTGGTGGGGAAATCACGTATTTGTCTATTACTCATTACTAGTTCAAAGTAGCAGAAATGACACAATGAATCACTTCACTGCAAAAGCAGCCTACAAAAGTATTGGCGTCGAAATATACTCAAGGTACCAAATGTAAAAGTACTCAATAGATGCACAATGTCCCATTTCCATCTTATCACCATCATCGGTCAATACTCAATGGGTTTTCTTCCTGAGCTTTTTGAGAATCCAGAGAAAATTGGAAAAAAAATGCCTAAATTGTAAATAAGACACATTTTCACACAAACACATACCTCCCCTACTACAATCCCAAGTGTCTTTTATCGCACTGTCACGCTGGTGGCTGTATACAAGCGTATAAGTTCAGCCGGGAGCGACATCCCGTTTACATGATGACGATATATACACGAAGCGCAATCCCGCCGCGTCTTATCAGCGACGGCAGCGCGCCGCCGGGCCGCTCGCGGGAGAGGAGACAAGTCGATAAGGAGCTAGCGTGGAATGCTAAAGGAGCAGGTTACAATCTGGCTGATATTCCATGCAGCATTAGTAAAACTCTCGTTCAGTCTGCATTAGGCCCCTGCTGCCACTCCGGGCTGGCTGGCTGGCTGGCTGGCTATGCTGCTGACCTGCATGGTAATGGATACGCCTGACCCACATTCTGACCCTCATCTTTCTCTGTCTCCCCGTCTTTCTGTCCCCTTACCCTTCTCCATTATCCGTCTCACTCATTTCCTTTTTTTTCCCCTCCCTCTCGTTTCACTTTCCAAGTTTCCTACCCCCCCCCCCCCCCCCATTATTGGCCCCTCCTCCCTATCAGGTTTTTTTCCCCTCTCCCCTCCACTCTCTCGCCTTCCAATTCTTCTTTTCCTCCTCCCATCCATCTACTCCATCCATCCTTGTCTTTCTTTCTGCCTGCTATCTCTCTCGCTCCTCTCCTCTCCGCTCTCTCTCTCTCGCTCTCTCTTTCTTGCTCCCCAGAGCAAGATTAAATCCCCAGACTTCAAGAAAAAAGTAGAGGGTGGCAAGAAAACTTACCACATAACATAAGCCCTATTCAAAACCTGAAAATAGCACATCTACAACTCATTGTGATGCGCTGGTAGATTTGTTATTTACGCCATGATTTCTTTTTTCAATGTCCATTGTCTGCCTATAATAACATCATGCCCAAAATAGGGACACTACAGTATAGGTATGAAAGTGGCAAATTAATGTATGTTTGCAGATAAGTATACAGTAAGCACCTTGACTGTCCATAACGTGTGTCACGACATGTCACATGAAGATGGGATGGACACAGGCGTGGGTTGAGCTCCACTCACTAAAATCTTATTCATCTGCACAGAAAATGTTCAGAGGTGGAAAAGATATCCATAAAATAACTTCATTTGAGAAGCGAACGCTAATGCAGTGGTTCCTCGAAGTGGAGTCTGGGGACCCCGAGGGGGTCCTTGACGGGGACCATATCTAAGATATTTGGAACATTCTGAATAGTCTTGGAAAAAAAAAATCTCCAAACATAAATCTTCTCTTCTGGGGTTCCCTGGCACAACACGATCAGTGGCCAATTGCATATCAATGTGGGGGTCCTTGGACCTTGACACAAAGGAGCTTGAGAACCACTGACTGCACTAGCCCATTCCGGGCCGGGATTGGGAACCCCTTTTTTGGTGTTTTAACTAAGCATTATGTATTTATGTTATACTTTAGCTATTGGAAAATAGCAGATCTAAAAGCTCATAGCTAGGTCTGCTATTTTTGAAAAATCGTGAAAATGCGTCAAAAATCTTTTAATATATATTCTTTCAGAAGACTTCTTTTTTAATGTCAGGCCTAAATGGGTTAAGGGGGTACCAATTGTCATCCCCTGGGACCCCAAATGATGCCCTGTGTGTGTGTGTGTCTCTCTCTCTCTCTCTCTCTCTCTCTCCCTTTCAGCCAGCGGATGCAGGTGTCTAGCATGTACGACCACTGTGTCAGAATGAAGCTTCTATCGCAGAGGTTCTGCGTGTTGCGGGTCACTCAGGACGAGTTCCTGTGCATGAAGGCCCTGCTGCTCTTCAGTATCAGTGAGTGCAATGCCACCTTTAAGCACTTGAACCCCGGCCTCAATGCCTCAAAAACAGCCAGTCTATATAATAGCCTGGTTCGCTGCGTTCCGTGGGGAAAAATAACACCAGTTTGATGTCGCATCGTGCAGCTACTGCTGTTGCCCTGCAATGTCCCCTCATATCACTCACTAAACTCACCCCACACAGCCTTGAGTTTCTTTGGTACTACTGAACCCGACAGTGGACTATACTGAATCAAATTAATGTTGACTTTTTACCGTAGGTTTTTACTCTCGAGTCTCGAACTGGCGCTATTCTTTTTTCAACAATGAGCTGGTGTCGCTCAGTGGAGTTGGAGAGTGCTATTGGCTGGGTTTCCCCGAACGAATCTGAGCATGTGCGGCACTACAAGTCTTACACTAAATGCGTTCGGGGAAACCCAGCCAATAAGATGACACTTTCAAAATGACTTTGATGAAATTTTACAATTTTACAAGACCCTCTGAGCCACCAAGTGTGAGATCGGAGTAAGCAGAGTACAATTTACAATTGAAATTTATAATTTAGGTATTTAGCAGAGGCTATTACAATACGTGTCTCAAGAAACTACCATCCCAGGTAAACCAAGAAAACTAGCATCAGCATAGTGTAAGTGTGAACCCTAGTGATGCAGGTAAACAGTGAACTAGCATCTGTTCACCACTATTTGTGGTCAAGCAAAACGTACAGTATATCTCCCTAAACTAGCATCTATCTAGAAGAGCTGAACAGAGGGATATCAGGAGAGGTGCTAGGTGGTGAGGTGGAGTCTGAAGAGGTGAGTCGTCAGATCTCTCTGCACTAGGTGTTGCAATTGTCTTTTCTTTGCATATCAGACTACACGTACGCCGATACAGTTACTGCTAACGGAACTTCTCAGTGTCTGAATTACTGTGGCGAGGG
The DNA here is from genome assembly GCF_963924005.1 of Protomyctophum bolini. Classification (NCBI taxonomy): domain Eukaryota; kingdom Metazoa; phylum Chordata; class Actinopteri; order Myctophiformes; family Myctophidae; genus Protomyctophum; species Protomyctophum bolini. The sequence goes on along the minus strand of NC_137871.1, from coordinate 11,252,957 downwards.
TCAAAAAGTAATCCACTTCAAATTGTTGAAGGACGATTCAGTACAGCTGCAGAAAACGGCAACCTTGGGACAGAATGGTTTGTTTCCCAGTCACCGACTGACAGATTGAAGCAGTCGCACTCTAGCAGTTATTATGTATTGAAGTTAGCCAATAAATAAGTCAACAAACTATGCTGTGGTTTGTCTGTATCGCAGAAGGGTCATACTGAGCCACAGCAGCTACTGTACCTCCATGCATGAATATATTGCACAAGCACATTCGCTGTACAAACTACTGTACAGTATCTGACACTGCAGTCAGTGTCAGAATGCAGTCTGGAGGAAAAGTCTGGTACACACGTTAACTCACAGGTATCATTCCCTAGTGGTCTTGACTGGAAGCTGGAGGTTGTTGGGAATCAGGAAGAGCTTACAATTAATTGTACATACTGTAGCACCTGTTCCAGAGTATATACTGTACTGGAAATCCTTGCATGGAACTGTAGTAAATCTTGGAGTTTCACTCAGTCCCTGAATGCACTTGTGTCATCAATTGGCTGAGCAATGGGCTTGTGAGAACCAGTCAACAAGAGGTGGGTCAATGAATTCATGAATATATTTCATTTCATAAAAATATATAGTTTTGGACATACACGGATTATACCCGAGAACAACAATAATCGTCTCTGTCGGTTGAAATGTCTAAAACCGTTACTTTTCAGGATTCAAATTTTAAAAAAATAACAAAAGTTGCAGATATACAAGCTCAAAACGCATTACTTGATGCCACATTTCAAGCTTGTAGATCTGCTACTTTCAATAATAATAATAATAGAGCATTAATATAGGAAAAACACAATTAGTTAGAATATGGAAATAACCTAGTCTATATTTTTGCCCAAATCTGCAGTGCAATTAAGCAATAATTACACAAGGGGGGTGTGCGTTATTTTGATTATTGGCGCACGCGGGGATGTGGTGAATTGTAATATTTTGATTAGGTGTGCTGTCGTGGCTCGTCTGATTAAACTGTTGTGTGTTCTGGCTCTGTGTGCCCCCATAGTGCCAGTAGACGGGTTGAAGAGCCAGCGATGTTTCGATGAGCTGCGGACCTCCTACATTAAGGAGCTGGACCGCTTGGCTAGCCACAGTGGAGGGGAGACCACCCGCACTCAGAGGCTGTTCCAGCTCACACAGCTGCTGGATTCCCTCCAACCGGTAATGGACCCAACAGTTCACTTCACACACACAAAACACTCCTCTGCCGTTAGTACCCTGGTTCCAAAGCAGCGCCGACATATCTTTTTTAACAGCCAATACCTCACCCACTTCCTGACCTGAAGCCTCTGGCTCATACGGTACATGCAGACGTATAGACAGGTTGAGTTGAGTTATTTAATTAGTCCTTTCATAAATAATGGCTCGCTGTGCTTTTCTAATCACAAAGGCAAAGTCTTAAGTTTTATTTCTGTCACCGCTGACACAAACAGGTTTCGGAAAGCCATTAAATCCCTTTCTGCGAGTAATATCGAACCTTGCCTACAGTATATGCATTATGAAGCACTGCTGCTGTTCATGACTAATGACATCCTGCTCTGAAACACTGTCCTCATGTTCCTGTAAATGGTGGTCTTCTTCGCTCTAGCTTTTTACCTTTTACTGTGCAGGAAGTACACAAATCACTCGCAGTGTTTTTTCTCCAATTAAGATCTGATATTATTTTATTTTTAATTGGCAGCCGTGGGTGCCTGGTAGCTCAGCCAGTTAGTGTGCTAATGACCATATGCTTTGTGTGAGGCATGATGAGTACCTGAATTCAATCAGTTTTTAGGGATAACATCACAACAATCTCACATTAGCATGTTAGCAATATTGCTAACCGTGTTCAAGATATATGCTTATTGTCTCCACCAGGCCGAAGGCATGGGGAGAGAGTATGTTTTGCACTCCGTCCGTGTGTCCGTCCGTGTGCACTGCAGTAGAGTAGTGCATCCCTTAAATAACACACAGTGACATCAGTCTAGTTTTAATCGTGGTATGACTCATTAACTTATTATTAATGGCTGACATTAAATACAGCAATAAGGCGGCAGAACATGCAGAGTTTTTGTTTTCTAATTATATCAAGCCTACAGTATGTCTATAATGCATTCTAAACATACAGTACTTGCATTATGATCTGCTTATAAAACTAGATCATTCTGAATGAAGCTATTAATTGCAACCCGCAAGGTTTCATAGTTAACTGCGACGAAGGTCGCAGTTAACTATGAAACCTTGCGGGTTGCAATTTTGCTGTTTTTTTAGTCACTCAAAATCCGTAATATAATTAAAAAAGTGAAACTTTAAAACCTTTTTTGTTTTAATGATTATGGCGTACAGCTCATGCAAATCAAAAAATCCTTTCTCAAAATATTAGAATATTTTACGAGACCACTAATATTTATACGAAACATGTCGACCATCTGAAAAGTATATTAATGTCTGCAGTTAATACTTGGTCTGGACTACTTTTGAACAAATTATTTCATCAATGGGCCGTGGCATGGAGGTGATCAGCCTGTGGCACTGTTGAGGTGTTATGGAAGCCCAGGTTTGCTTTGATAACAGCCGTAAATGCATTTGTATTGTTGAGTCTCATGTCTCCGTCTCACACCTTCCTCTTGACTGGTCAGTTAAGCACAGTAATGCCTATTAATACCTACTAATACCTATTGTAAACTAGAACTGCACTCTGTCGAGTGCCTACTTGTGTGGGGCACCCTGTCGAGTGCCCCACACAAGTAGGCCATAAATGGCCTACTAGTGTGCAAGCAGAGCGCACCATTGTCAACGGTGTGGCTAGCGCCCCTCAACAATAAATAACATTAAATGAAAAAGCAAGGCCACCTCATGTATTGGAAGGACACTATCAGTCACCAGAAAAAAGGTTGGGTGTTTTCAATGAATCTATGATAGTTAAAATGGATTATGGAGTTATAATGGGTTTGTATAGGAAGGGGGCGGGGCAGGGCAGCTAAAATGAATATCACATTATCTAATTACTGAATCAAGTAACTTAAAAACCGTCTGGGGAGTAGATGATAAAATGACCAAAAGTTTTTTTGAAAGTGAAATATCCCAGTGAAACATACATTTCAGTAGTTCTTAAGACATAGCCTTGATGGTCTCCAATAGAAATGGTTGAAAATGTACATATTTAGACATATTTGCTGAGTTTTTGTAGAAACATGCGTTGCCTGAAAGATTCAGATCCTTCTCCATTTTTGGTTTAAGCGCATAAGCCACTTCACTGTTTTCCATCTGTCCTGTATACTTTAGTGACGCTGTCCAGCAACAAACAATAAATGCCTCAACTGTAAATATTGCCAGGATTGTTTGGAGGCCAAAATCCAGTTCACTTATGAAATGATTTCATACAGCCCCCTTCATATAAACCCCCCACGGTGAGAATCCACCACTTGTGCTTTTGATGTTGTCCAGGACATACTCTTCCCTATTAACTTGTTCAATGCTGAAGAAGAAGACGTTTTTGTTGTTTCCTATAATGCCAAGAGTAAACACGAGGAGAGCTGACCCTCATTTGAACAGTCCTTACCATTTGGAAAGAAATGCAGGCTGTTTTAGACGTACAGTATCTCTGGGTGAAATTGTCACCCAGACAACCCAAACGTCACCTAGGTGTCGTGATTTTTGTACTTTTTCTATTTTGCATGTGTCTATGGAGTTAACATTACTCTAATAGACCCCCAGGTGTGGTTAATATTCAAATAGGTCTTCCCTGTGTATTTTTGGTGTCTTCCTGAAAGCTGAAAGCCTTTGAGTCAAACCAATTCTAGTGACATCATAACCCTAACCCCTCCCACATTATCATAACAACAACAACAACAGGTGTGTTGGCGAGGCTTAAGTTCAGGTGGGTGGCGCTATAGTGAAAGCCAGGTATAGGCTACCTAATGAACTGGTGGGTGTGGCTGTGGCCACATAAAAACATAATGTTAACACTTTCTGTACACTTTTCTGAACGAAATCCTCCTTCCTCCTAGTATACTCATAGTACCCGATGATCATGTTTTAGGGGAGAAGAAATAAATCACTCCATCTTTAAAATTCGACAGATGTCGAATTAATTACGGACCATCTCCTCCGTCTGTCTGTCTGTCTGTCTGTCTATCTGTCTGTCCAAGCTGTATGCGACGCCTTAGCTTGTAGTTCTGTTAGTGAGCATGTGTGTGTGTGTGTGTGTGTCTGAGAGAGAGAGAGAGAGAGAGAGAGTGTTCCACTGAAGTGGGATTAAATAGATTGACAATTTAGAATAATTTGTGATGTAGTCGGTTTTTATTAGATATCAGACTTTTATGGAAATCAATATGGATATTGAATAGTAAACATAGGCACACATAAGGTGCACAATATGACAGTCACCATCTCTAGTATTCACCTGGTGCGACTCTTTCACACATTTTGTTAAAGGCCATTATTCAAAAGGTAGGTTATCATTCAGCATCGTGTGCTATAGCTATCATTTTCTCTTGCCGTTTAAGCAAAATATTGTAGACAGGTAAAGGTTTGAGAACCACTGGCTTTTAATCTACAAGCTCATAGTGGCGCGCTATGAGCTTGTAGATCTGCTATTTTTGAAAAATCGTGAAAATGTGGCGCAAATCTTTGAATATATTCTTTCAAAGTGAATGTTCAGCCGTTTGCATCATCAGCCGTTTGCATCCACAAGTCAACAGCCATGGCTTTGGGTCAGAATCTGACAGCCTGGATCTGTACCTTTTAAGTGGTGCAACCACTTCCTTAAGTGACTGTATGTGTGAGGGTGGCTGGGTAGCTGCCTGGGTATAGCTGGGTGTCTGGGTGTCTGGGTATATGAGCACGTAAACAGCATGGTTGTTTTTCACACACAAACACACATGCACGTATTGACTGTATATACAGTATGATGCTTTTGGGGGTGCCAGTACATTAGTGACAATACAGTACAGTACAGTAGAGGAGGGTATACAGTAGAGGGACACCTAGACGGTAACTCTGTCATTTCTCAACCGTTTCGGACGCGGGGCGGCTCACCGGAATCGGGCCGGCACCCTGGATGCGTTCCTGTTGGTCTGGAACTTCCGCCCCCCACCCCCCACACGGAGTTGCACCACTTACTTCACACGGGTGTGATTTTAAGCCTCTCTCACATCCACACTGCTCAAGGGCAGCGTAACAACACAAGGACTTTCTGAATGTTGGAGACTTGGAGTAAGTCTCTGGGTTGTTTGCCTTCACTATTTTGACCAAGTCATACACTAAACATCTGCTAAATGTTTTCTTGCAAAGCCCTTAAACGCATCCATTCTCTTAAGAGTGGAGTCTTTGTCAACAGACTCGCTGGCCTCGTATAATTCTAGAGGAGGCTATACTAAGTGATGTGTTGCCAAAACTGTGGAGGTCTTTAATTTCCTGAGGCCAAGTTGAATTACATGCCCTGAGGGATTCATATGATCATATCTGGTTTCAAACTCCTGAATTAGACCCCTCAGTACATTCATCTTGTCCCTGTCAGCATCAGCATTTGCAACAGTCTCTTTCCCATACTTGCCGTCACTGTCAAGCATAAGTGTGTGTGTGTGTGTGTGTGTGTGTGTGTGTGTGTGTGTGTGTGTGTGTGTGTGTGTGTGTGTGTGTGTGTGTGTGTGTGTGTGTGTGTGTGTGTGTGTGTGTACAGTTGTACACGTGTGCGTGTGTGTGTGTCAATTTAACAAAGGTGCAGACGATCATCAGAGAGTGAGCGATGTTTGCGCTACTCTATGCCCAATTGAAGGGAGAGAAACTGTATAAGATCTCCCCAGTATCAAGCATGTCGGCTATAGGAAACAGTGAAAACGCTCCTGTGCATACATGTTTTGGGTCACTGTCATCGCTTGTAGCCTACAAAACATTTCACTTCACGTCCACAGTCCAAGATAAAAATGGTCAGTCACATAATCCAATTTCCCGGATGCGTCATGCAGACCGACAGCTCGGAACTGTTTCATTTTTTTAGTTGAATTTAAATGGCAGGCAATAGTCTCCTTATTTTCAACTGTCTCCATGTAGACCATGTAATGTTGTGAAACTGTCCTAGTTTTACACAGGCAATGCCATTCTCATCACATAGTTGTTGTTTTTTTTTTACTTTCAATGTTTTATTTTGGTCTTCAGTTCATGTACAGAATGAAACAGTATATAAATAAATATACATTTCTATGACCAAGCTAATTACATCACAAATGCCCCCTCCACTTGCACGCACACACACACACACACACACACACACACACACACACACACACACACACACACACACACGGCACAGCAGCACGGTACAGCACAGTATGCTACAGTACGATACAGTACAGTACTGTACAGTATGGGAAGGCACAGTACAGTACTGTACAGTCCGCTACAGTAAAGTATGGCACAGTATGGTAAGGTTCGGTACAGTACAGTAGAGTAGAGTACAGTACAGTATAGGACAGTATTGTACAGTACAGTATTGTACAGTATGGTACAGTACAGTACCATACAGTATGGCACAGTTCAGTATGATACTGTACGGCACAGTATGCTACAATTCGGTACATTGTACACAGTGGAGTAAAGTACAGTACAGACTACAGAGAAGAACAGCACAGTACAGTACAGACTACAGAGGACAATAGCACAGTACAGTATTGTACAGTACAGTATTCCCGCTAGGTTGTCACGTTTTCCACATCCAAACAACTTACATAGGTATATAGAAACATTACCACTTGCCATGCTTGCTTTTATACGCAAATAAAGAGAAGACAATTTTTTTCCGTTGACTACCTTTTTCCACCAACACCAAACGAAATGGAAACTACATGAAAACTAAGCTATGATAACTAAGACTAAATATACTGACTAATATTTCGTCAACAAATAAAAACTAGACTAAAATGTTACAAGGCGACTAAATCAACCGTAGTTGTAGTCGACTAAAATCTTATGATACAATAAAACATTCCAGGTGACTAAAATGAGACTATAATGACCAAAACTAAAATGTAAATTTGCTGCCAAAAACAACACTGCTAAGGTACCATGCGAATCAGCTCACTTGGTGCAGCTCTCCTGTGGGCTGTGCACAGAACGTGTACGAGGGAATCGCCGCCGAGCGCCCTCTGACGTCATTCAGGAATGACGCCGTTGTATACACCCACGTCGAGAGCTGCCCCGTCCGTGCACACATATATGCAGACCAACTTCGTCTTCCCGCTAAACCACATTCGCCGATACGGTATCACAATGTAAACACGATCTCCTGCTCCGTTTTGTTGATGTCTTCTAATCTGTCAAAGAGCAAGACTCCAAAGATTCAGCTGCTTTCAACTTTTCACACAGTTCTGAGCTGATGATGCGGGCGACCCCCACCCCCCTCCCCCCCCCAGTCGCGTGAATGATAGTCACTCCCGGCATTAGCTGGATGGATGGATGCCGCACATTATTCTGATGGATCTACAAGCTCGTAGCGCGCCACCGAGTGGCGCGCTACGAGCTTGTAGGTCTGCTATTTTTTGAAAAATCATGAACATGTGCCGCAAAGCTTTGAATAATATACTCTTTCAGAGCGAGCGTTTTTAACTCAAATCTTTGCTTCTGGGAGGTGGTCCCTGAAACAGCACATTTTCAGATGGGGGGGGTCGGCGGCCAATTTCATATATTTTTGGGGGTCCTTGACATGAAATATTGAGAACCACTGAAACATGAGGTTTTTCAGGAAAAAAAAGACATTTAAAAAAAGGAGTGGACGAAACCAGACTGGAATATATGATTTTTTTTATACATGATTATTTATTTCTTCAGCAGACAGGTAAGAAACGTGTCTCCCATTCCATCCGCTGCAGCTTGCTTACATCAAACCAGGGCTTACTGCGAAATTACATCAAACCGCAGGGCTGTTACTGTGAAAATAGAACAGTGGCGTATCGGAGCGTCGGGCGAGGCGTGAACGCAGCCGGTGTGGGATAGGTTCATTGAAAATAACGGAGGCGGCTGTTTTGACGCGCGGCGTTCGCAGACGGTGTGTGTGTAGCCCTTAAGGCGGCAGACCATGCAGTTTTGTTTTTCCTTCTATCAAGCCTATATCTATGCATTCTAAACACATACTTGCATTATAATCTGCTCATGAAACGAGATCATTATGAATGAAGCTATTCATAAAATGAGTGGTGTCCAATAGAACAAGGGTGAAAGTGTAACATCTTTAGACATATTTGCAGACTTTCTGCAGAAACATGCGTGCTGAAAGTCAGATGCAGATCCTTCTCCATTTTTTGGTTTAAGCGCATAAGACACTTCACTTGTTTTCCGTCTGACCCGCATACTTTAGTGAATTTGATACTGTCAAGCAACAAACAATAAATGCCTCAACTGTGAATATTGCCAGAATGTACATGTTTGGAGGCCAAACTCCAGAGTTAACTTGTGAAATGATTTCATACAGCCCCGTCATATAAACCCCCCACAGTGAGAATCCACCACTTTTGCCTTTGATGTTGTTCAGAACATATTAACTTGTTCCCTATTATTAACTTGTTGCTCGATGCTGATAAAATCAAGCTTATGTTATTTAACTTATTTCATAAATGCCAAGACTAATATCTCTGGGTGAAATTGTGATGCCACTGTAGACTAAAGAGCTCTTTTTCCATGAGGGCAACTGAGTCCATTACGTTCAGTTTTGTGACAAAGTTTCCACTTAACTGCAGTGAGTGGACCTATAGTCAGGGAGTAGTTCAAAAACACAGTTACGTCAGTCTAGTTTTAATCATGGTATTACTATAAATGGCCTTACGACGAACAGCGCATCATTCTGAAAAGAAGAAGAATATAGGATCACAGGCCATGAGGGTTTTTTCCTTCCATCAAGTCCATGTCTATAATGCATTGCAAACATAGTTTACATAATCTGCTTATAGTGAATTAAACTTCTGCCGCACAAACTTGGACACATCATCAGTGCAATCTGGAATCATTGGATATTTATACATATTGCAGAATTAGTCAAAAGCAGTGGTGGAAAGTAACCAAGTACATTACAGATTTTGATATTACAAAACATATATTAACCACTTCATTCATCCCTATGAACATTTCGGCCATTTAAAAATAACAGATCACAGAAGTCACACATGTGACAAATTGTGAGCTTGCATATCTGTTATTTTCAAAAGATTTTTTTTTTATACATTTTTAAAACTTGAAATGGGACATTCTGCACAATGACTACTTTTAGTAAATGTGAGTACTTTTTCCACCAAAAACACAAAAAAACACAAAAAAGCTCAAGAGCTAATTTCCATTGTGAATCTTTGACTGCAAACGTGTGTAAACACGTGCCATGTGTTTTGGAAAGCAGAGCACGTGCACGTGCATTCGTACAATTTCAACATACTAGACATGCAGGTAAAATAGCGAAGAACAACATGGGTGCTGTAACAGTTACAACTCAACTGATGGTTAGGTCCAGCTGCTATTCAGCCAGCTCGTTATGGAGGACTTAAGTTAACGGTGGAGCTAATCGTCCAAAGTCCAATTCATATACTCCAGTTTTAGTAGTCCTTAGGTAGCTTAGCAAAAAAATGTGGACAAAAGCGCCAAATGTTTTCCACATTCTCTCCATAACCACACATTTCATTTCAAGGGGAGCCACATCATCAAGATGGCAGAAGGCGGCCATCTTGGCGTTCAAAGTTGGCCGTCATGTAATATCTATAAGTGTCAATATTTCGGCCTCCAAGCCTCTTAGAAGGTCAATCTTGGTGTCAAATTATGTTTTTGGGGTTCAAGGAATTCAATAAAGCAATTTGGAATATCAATAAGTAACTATTTCTGCCAAGATTTGAACATTTGGTTCATTCTGGCAATATATCTACAACTTTGTATGCCTCGGTTTGATTATGCACAACATATTGGTATGATTTTCATTAAACTTGACAGATCTGACTCTTATTTCCCATTTTCAAATGATTTACATCAGGAAAGCAAGTGTTGAACCCCCTCCAATTGTAGCCTTCACTTGGTTTGCTCCAGCAGTATTTGACAGAGTAGCATACGTGGAGACTGTGATAAGAAAGGCTGCAGCACATACTCCTACGGACTCAGCCTGTCAGCGGGGGAGTGTTGGGTGGAAGGAGTAGGACGAAGGCCCAACGTCTTCCCGGTGGGGGCTCCTCACTGGCAGGTGAGTCGGTAGGATAGAACAACAGTGACAACACAAACACGTGCATGTGTATAGGTGACCGAAACCGGAGAGACACATCCTGGACAGGTTTTCCCGCTCACACCACCGACCAGGGAAACCTTTCAAGCGATGGAATTTCCCTTAAGGCCAACTGGGAGTCTTATGCTTAGGAGACGGAAAGAAGGTCAGCCAGACCCAGAAACAGCCAATGTGGTCGCAGCCTACTGCCGAGGCCTCCTGGGTGCGGCAAAGAAAACCTTCCCACAAACAGGAACGTCATCCCGGGTTGGGACGAGGAGTGCAGCCGCCTTCTGTATGACCACCAAAGAGTCAGCTCCAGAGAAGAAGTGGACGTGACTGCTCTAGAGGCTGGAGATGGACAGAAGTAGTCGAGTCAATCAATCAATCGACTTCACCCACTCCAGTCGCGAGGCGTGGCAGACCATCAGCCAGCTTACAGGCAGAAATAAAACCCACAGATGCCCATGCGGTCACAGCAGATGCCATCGCGTCCTGAAGAATGGTCGCTTCCCAGATGCAGACAAAGACTTTGCTCAACTGACGTGCCTTCATGCATCTCAAGAGCGGTCAGTGTCGATTCCAACCTCTCGGGGCAAGGACGGGCAAATATCCGGGTCGTGACAACATCCACCCGGAGTTCATCATCCACCAGAGCACGACGACATCTGGCTGGCTCAGTGCTTTCTTCACATCATGCTACCAGAGGTAAAGCTCCCGAGGATTTGGCGACGCGCCTCTGTAATAGCTCTGCTGAAGCCAAATAAAGATGCGGAAGGCCCCGAAGTCATACGGGCCCATCTCGCTGCTCAGTGTCCCATTTAAGAACATATCTCACAACCTCCACAACATTGTCATCACATGCACCACACAGACAGATAGGACACACTTTCCTGGTGGAGATCTGTGCTCGTTCAAGTCTTGGTTTTTGTTGCGTTTAAAACAACATTTTTTGTGCTGCTGCCTATCTTGGCCTAGTCTAATCTCAATTATTTTCCTTCCCGATCCGATCGCGTTACCACAACTTCTGTGGTAGCCAATACCGATACTGAATACCGATACCAGAGAATAATATTTATAATAAGAAAAAGAAAGGAAAACTAATCTTGAAGTCCACCGACCGGAAGTCAAGGGTTGACATTAGTCTAACTTGACACATATGCTATGCTAAGCTTTGACTGTTAAACTAGAAGGCTTTCTTACCTTTATTTGTAGTTGTTACCAAAGAGGTCCAAGTGTTATTTTGTGCAAAAGTGCATTAGTGGCTATTTCCCCTACCATAAGCCCTCAATGGGGGTTGGGTTTTTGTGCTAATTCGCTTATTTCCATCGAAATAAGTAGTAAAGTGTGCCGCTTGGGATACTATTTACATTATGAAGAGAGGATATATACATAAATAAGCGAATTGGCTTAACACCCCATAGCCCCATTCAATTCAATGCAATTCATTGAGGGCATATGGTATGGGAAATAGCCAATAATGCGCTTTTGCACCTGGACCTCTTTGGTGGGGACTACAAATAAAGGTATACAAGAAAGCCTTCTAGCATGGAATTCTCCTTTAAGCTGCGTTGCATTCTTCACACATTGTGCACTAGTAGGGAACCGCAGAACATGCAACAAAAGTCTGTGGGTGTTTTCTTTTATATACCGCTATATATATCGTAGTAGAGATAATGAGCTTTTTGAGCCACTGACGTTGACGTTTGAGCCACTCTCCGTGTGTGTGTGTGTGTGTGTGTGTGTGTGTGTGTGTGTGTGTGTGTGTGTGCGTGCGTGTGCTGTGTTATACTGTGTGTGGAGAGAGGGAGAGAGAAGGAACAGCGGAGGTGTTTGTTTAGAGATGGATATCTCATGTTGTGTTTGCTATCTAGCATCTCGTGTTGTATTTATAGCAGACTCCTCACTCAAACTTGCTCTTGCAGTTTGAGCAACTCCAACTCCAAGCAAAATCCACATGCCCAAACATTTTTATTTACCTGCCATATAGTGTCTGACAACCCCTTACCCCTGTGTCGGATCCGTGGTTAGACCGGCATATTCGCAGATCCTGATATGACCCGATATGACCAAATATCGGGCAGTGTTTCCGAGACTGTTATCGCTATCGAGACATCTCTAATCTCAATGGGATCTATCCTTGTTAAAAAAATGATATATACTGTGTATCAGTAGCAGCTTTGAATGACCCTTCCGTATCAATTAAAAATCACACCCGTGTGAACCGAGTGGTGCAACTCCCCTCTCTCTCTCTCCCCCCCCCCCCCCCCTCCTCCTCTCTCCCGTTGGATAATCCTCCCCTGGTTAGGATACCAAGTGTATAGTATCCGTTATCGCAGTACTAATAACGTTAGATAGCAATAGATATTTAACTGCACCGGCACGCCAGAATAGTCTTATATATTTGTCACACGTGTACTTTTCGGACTCTAAGATAGTTATTATTCAATATAGTTTAAACCTCAAGTAACACGAGGTTTCACAGAATTCACAGAATTCTGGAACCTCAAACAAACTATGCATTGATTCTTACATTGTGTTTTACAACCTTTTTACATAATGTTTCCAACTTGACGGCTGTAATGATTTTGTTCTCTTGCCAAGTGACCCGGTTTGAGTACTGACGAAGACTAAAGGCATGTCAGGGGATCACATTGCCGCGGCTTTAGCTCGACTTTGCTGCCCGTTTCTAGAATAGAGTGTGAAGATCTTACTCAATCTCACTTCATGGTTCAGCCCGGTCTCACGCCTAGCTGGAGCTGTCAGGGTCCACACACCACCCGTTCCAAAAGCTAAAGACCAAAGGGGGATTTCATCTTTCATCCTGGCGTGACTCCGGAATGCCATACCGGAGGAGTTTGGCTGGCAAAATTGGTGTCATCTTTATAACAATTTCTTCATAAGCCGTTTTAAAAGGTAGCCTTTAAAAGGGACACCTTCACCCTTTTTGCCCAAAAAATATATGTTAATATGTTTAGAAGATTTAGAACACTTTCCTGTGTGTAATGTGTGGTTTTAGATATTTTACATTTTAGCAGTGAGCCCAGTGTCTCTGATGTCATGGACACTGGGGCTCACTTGCTTCATGGACTATACATGTTGTCTCAGTGAGACAGCCCTCCCCCTATCCACAAGGAGGAGCAGTGCACCCAAGCATTATGGGAATTGTAGTCCAGGAACCTGGCAGAATATATCCTAATCAGATTAGGTGCTGAGTTGACATTGCAGCCATCAGTGCGGCCCTTGCTCGGCTTGTCTTACTCGAGGGGTTCAAATGTGTCCACATCACACCCACCCTGGCCACGAACCTTATACGTTCACTCCACTGGCTCCCCATCGTGTGTTTCTATTTCATTTGTATTTTTTTCCAACTGTGCAAAAGCGCTATTGGATATTCAATGCTTTCTCAATCAAACCCTATAACCCTATAAGTGTTTCCTTACCCCATTTGCACATTAAATTATATTCGATATATAGCCCCAAAATCCACCTCCTTCAAGCACAAGTCCTGTTTCCTCACAAAATCCGAATTGCGCAAAAAAAGAAAAAAGGGCACGCACCAATTAGTGTGGCAAGATAATAAACTTTATTTATATAGCACCTTTCTCAAAGAGCTTTACAGGGCAGTGGTAGTAACAATAATGGTAGTAACAGTATTACTAGTAAGTAAGTAAGTACATTTTATTTATATACAGTAGCACCATTCACAGAGAGATCTCTCAAAGTGCTTTACATACAGTGAGAAAACAAACAAAACGGGCATAAAGCAGATACAAATGCTGTACAATTCAACTCAACAAGACAATAATACAAACATAGAAAATCATGAACCATCAACAAACGCTCGTTCAAGTAGAAAAGTTTTAACTTTTAAGGCCCTTCTTAAAAATGTCCGCAGGGGGTGCAAATCTCAAAACAAGTGCGAGTGCATTTCAAAGATTAACAGCCACAGCCTGAAAGGATCTATCACCTTTGGTTTTCAGTTTAGTGGAGGATGGGTCTAACAGACCCTGTTTGGCAGACCTAAGGGCCCTTCTGGGCACATAACCCGCGGGCCTGGACCGTGCAAAGCTTTAAAATGAGCACTAGGACTTTAAACTGGACCCCGAAATGAACAGGAAGCCAGTGCAAGGAGGCCAGGAGGACGCGAGGACTTGCAATGCACACTGTCCCGCTCCGCCTCCCAGTTCTTCTGCCCCTTTTTCCATATGGTTGTCACGTTTTCCTTCTGATGTAAAGTGCCTTTACTGCCTTTCTGGTTTTATCCTCGTAGCAGTTTTTGTATTGACCTATTTACATTTGCTGAAATCGACAATAAATGCAGTTGGAGGCGGTCCATGACTCCATGCCGTGGCGGTTTTATTGAGGCAAGTGAAAAGTGAGTTACGATAATCCAGCCGTGAGCCGTGAGGAGACAAATGCATGGATAATCATTTCTGATTCAGTGTGTGATACAATTGATCTGAGTTTGGCAAGGTGGAAAGAAACATGTAGGTCTAACAGCTTTTATATGTGACAGGTGCCAGCTAAAAGTGCCTCAACTCGCCAGAACGAAATGGTCTAAATGGTCAAAATAAAATCGTTTTTTTTTTCATATTAAGACAGTTTGAATGTTGAAGAAGGTTTTTATTCCAACAGATTGTTCATTTGGGCAAATTAAACGTATACATTTATATGTCAAAGTAGGCTTGTTTTTTAACAATGTTTTGGGACCGGAGAAGCGCAGTTCTGAGATTTGCATGTTGTTTTCGATTGGTCCTGGGATCTCTTTGTCCTGAGGTTTCACGCTCTGGTCACCGCCCATTAGCGTGCTTGTGTTTGTAAACAAATAATTATTCTACATGGCTATAGTATGGAGGAGCTTTTGGGTTATACTTTACAGGAAAATAAACAAAACCACGTAGCTACTCGCTCAAATACGCTTCCCAGCCTGGAAGCTATTTCTACCGTACTTCCACCATCACACAACAACAGGCTAAAAGCTAGCTAGCCTAGTTAGCTAGCTGTCGTGTGTTAACAGAGGGACATTGTCTTAACTGCTGAGATGTTGTCATAAGCATCTAAACACATGTTTTCACTCCTAAAATGTATAAAACTAATAATACATGTGAAACGTTGCCCGTTAGTGCTATATCGCTTCATAGCCATGGAAGTTATTGCTTGTTGCTGCTTGTTCCTCCTCCACCCGCGGCGCAAAGAGCCAAAAACACTCGTCTTTTCTTTAAATTATAACTCGCTCATTTTTTGCTCATTTAAAAAAATTCTATATAAACTACGAAATTCGGGCTTTCATTTGGTATATAGATCGTTTGTGTAGGCCGTCTCTACGAAACGGTATCAAGTGAAAAGGAAATGTCGGGAATTCATTTTGTGTAAAAGATTATCGTCAAATATATGGCCGTTAGTACTGTTAATTCAACATCCGGTGAGGGGAGGATACGGATCGTGTATGTATTGTGTAGGGAAATCAGCGCATACAGTGGGTGGGCTTTAGACCGAATGTAAGCCTTGCACACTAACCTTGCACACTAAATAGAAACCAGGCATGTGAACGGATCTGTTTATTAAGAATAGCAAATCTACAAGCGCACAACGCATCATAGCCTGATGCGTCGGTTTTATTTATTTAAAATACTGGGTCAATTGTCTGAACACTTAAATTAGTATTTAATACTTGAATACTTATACTTAGTATTTAATACTTAGTACTTTCAAAAGGGTTTATTGACAGGTAACCTAGTGGGGGAGTGGTTAGTGGGTGGGGGAGTGATTATGCAAGACATTAGGGGTGTGGACAAGCATCTATTGTCACACCCATTCCAGAGGTGCTAAATCTGATGAATCTTTGCAGGCCAAATGATCTACTTTGCATCTGTATCTGTTATCTGTTTGAACAAGTTTTAGATGGTCATATCTCCTTCAATTATTGTCCAATTCCATTGAATGATACATCATATGAAAGCTTACATTCTGTACTTTAATAATCGGTAATAATCTGTAATCTGTAAAAATCGAGTTGAGGACCAAAGTGCTGGCACCTGTCACATATCTTTACGTTCAAGACCGATTTCAGAAGAAGAAAACAAACAAAAAAGCTTTGTAGTAGTATCCAGCAGTTAGCTCACTGTGATGAGAGGCTGTCATAGAGAGCCACAGGTCCAGGGTTCAAATCCTAGTCAAAACTGTGAAACTTTGCTTTACACACTGATTTCCAGAAGGACAACTTTAAAGCAGCCCAGAAATTCACCATGTTTGTGTGCCTCAATGGCCCAGTGGATAAGTCAAATGATATCCGTAGTATACCTAGTAGAAGTGTGCCGGTTCGAACCTGACTCATAATATGAGTCAGGTTCGAACCGGCACACTTGACGCTCATATTATGAGCGTCAAGGTGCATTGATTGATCAAACTGAACATACCAAGGTTTCTAATTGTTGGTCCGCACAATGCACGTTGGGTTTAAGGGGCCCAATACAGTCCACTACCCAAGGGACTGTAACAATACTGTAACAATACTCTCATTTAGCTAGAGGAAGTTGTCCGACATCCAAGCCTTAATGGCTGATATACATTCATGTAAAACATCAGCAGGGCATTTGGTGTTGAAAGAATAATACAGTTGAATGTTGGCTGGTAATCCAGTCTGGCAGTCGACGACACACTGATAAAGCATTACACCACAGCAGGGTCCTTTTTCAATTAATCAGAACATTTAAAGACGTACAAATATACACTTCTGTATATAAAACAATCGGAAATCATGTAAGGAGGTAAAAAAGGGAAAAGAAACATTATACAGTAAAGGGGTGGGGGTATTCAGATTTCATGGGGGCCAGTTTGGAATTGCAGCCGTCCGTAGGTGCCTTTTGAGAGCAGTTTTGAAGGAGTCAAGGGATTTGCATGTCTTAATGGCTGTTGGTAGGGCGTTCCACATTTTGGTGGCATAGGAGCGAAATTAATTTAGTCCCTTGTTTGTGCCGAATCTGGGTTTGTTGAACTCCCTCTGGTGTTGTGGGTGTGAACTTCGTTGACATTAAGGAAGTATTTAGAGACAGGTACATGGGTATCTTGGTGGTGTAGAGCAGTGGTTCCCAAAGTGGGGTCCGGGGACCCCCAGGGGTACCTGAGGGAGTTCCAGGGGGGACCCATCTATTTTGTTCATGTTCATAAAGTGCTAAAGTGTTTAAAGCAGTGGTTCCCAAACTTTTTCATGTCAAGGACCCCCAAATTGACACTACTTAGCCTGTGGACCCCCATTTGAAAAGATATGCCAGGGACCCCCATAAGAGAAGACGTACACATTTAGACGTCTACATTTAGACGTCTACATTTAGACGTACACATTTAGACGTACACATTTAGACGTCTGTATACATTTAGACGTCTACATTTAGACGTCTACATTTAGACGTCTACATTTAAAATTGCGGCCTGTGCCCAGCACCATGCCAAAGCTTTTTCCTGCAGGAAACACTGCTTGTGGTTGTAAATATATTGTTATCCGTGTTGCGAGGATGAGGGGGTACCTGGAAAAATATCTACCCCAAAAGGGGTACCTGGTCCAAAAAAGTTTGGGAACACCTGGTGTAGAGAATCTTGTGGACCAGACCCATTGCAAGATGCTGTACTCTGTCATCAACCCTAAGCCATTCCAGCCTGTCAAAATTGGCAGGGGTGAGGTGGGTTCGGGGAGTGAGGCCAAGTAGTAGCCTGACCAGTTTGTTTTGGGAGGTCTGGAGCCTTGTTTTAAGGGCCTTTGAGGTGCTGTGGTACCAAGAGGTGCATGCATATAGTCAAAGAAACCTTGTACGAGGGCTCCTGTTATGGTCTTCAAGGTGTTTTTGTTGACCAGTGAGGAGATCCTGTAAAGGAATCTTGTTCTTTTGGTTGACTTTTTTTGGATTACGTTGGAGGCCATTTCATCACCGGAAAGATGATAGGCCTTGCAAGGCTGACGTCACGGTAGGCTGTCACGCCTACCGGCGCCATTGTGATTGTGATGGCCTACAAGCCCTACATATTAGATCTGCATCAAGTGTATAAAGTTGGTGTTTGAGTGTTTATAGTGCACAGTGCTATAGAGCTCTTTCAGTTCGCCAAAATGGGATTTATTAAGCCTACTTGAGTAGCCAATGCTGTTGTGTGAAATACAACAAGTAGGCTTCTCACCATAAAGGTAATAAATAACAATCAGAATAAAGGGGATAAAATAGTGTGACTCTCTCTCTCTCGCGCTATATTATGGATCTACAATTCTCTCCCTCTCTCTCTGTCTCTCTCATATATCTCACACACGTTATACATTTGCGTGTGCGAGTAGATCGGCGACCCATTTCCTACCTGCTGCTCCATCTTTCTGTCAAACCACCACCTCGGCCATTTAATAATTTAATATCTCCGACCGACGGCGACAGTCAATGAGAGTCAAGCTCGGCTATACACAACAAACTATAGCCTGCAACATAAAACCTCTAATTATTTACTGCAGAGAGAACACATGTTTGCAGTTTCCTCTCCTCTGAAGGCATTCCATGATCCAGGCAATGTTGCCTGTTGCCTGCGTTCGCTTTCTGCTTCTGTCTGACTGAGGCAGCGACTATAGTCTGGGACAGATCGAGTGACTGAGACTCTTAAAGACGAGAGTCATAAAGTCATTATTCCGTAAAAACAATTTCAAAGCGGAGATTTGATTCGGAGAGTCTCTTCATCTGTGATTTACAACAGCTGGTTCGCCACAATACATCGCAGATGCGTTCGCGCACCTCTCCCGTACACTCCCTCAGTAGTTAATTTAACTCTGAGTCAGATTTAAATGAACACTCGTGTTTTTAGTGTGTAAAAACCTCAATGAGAAGTGCCCTTCTCAGAAAGTACCATATTTTTATTGTCCATTTTATTTTAAGTGACAAAGCACCCATAGGTTTTTAATCCTGCTTGTGGGGAAAACTGTCATAGGACTTGAAAAAAATATATATGTTCAGTCAGAACTATTCTGGGTTTTGTTTTAATAGTCATTATTCATGATAATGAATAATGATATACTGTATTTGGTTAAGTCAAAGCTATGTTAAATCCATCTTTGCCCACTACTAGTAATTTGTCTTCAGGTGTGCTAAATCTACACAGATTAATATACATTTACAAATAGCCTATATCTTTATAATTTGAATAATTTGAATTTATTTTCAGTTATCGGTCTTGAGAAGCAGGATGTTATCAATATCGGTTAAAAAAAAAGTAATGGTGATGGGCCATGGTGGTATGGTGGCCCTGCAATATGAGTACTTTTACTTTTTAGTACTTTAAGTACATTTTGATGCTGATACCAAAGACTACCTGCTGGTGAGAGAAGAATGGACTAAGATAAGATAGTGAGGGGCGGGGGGGATTGGAAGGGTGCAATTTAGTAGCTTGAACCACTTTAGTAAGCAGATGCTCAATAAATTCCCTCGGAATCCCTTCCTCTGAACTTTGAAAACAAGCTGTTACCATCTGGTACGTGTGAATGTCCCGTAACTAATAAAAACAGGTACTGTAATTCCCGTTTCCATCCAGCCGTCAGTAATTCATGTTGGCACCGTCAGTGGTGTGGTAGCGGTGGACTAGCTCATCATGATGGTGATGATGGTTGATAGTGACATTTTTTTACTATCTCTCGGAAGACAATGCGATACTTTTGCAACATTGTAATTTGACTGCCTATAATTTGTGGGTGGGTTACTACACTGATATGTTGTTGTATGACAATTGAACTTGAAGTATTTGTGTTTTGCACTCCGTCCGTGTGTGTGTGTCCGTCTGTCCGTCCGTTAACAGCTAATCTCCGGAACCTTTAACCCGGTCGACGCCAAATTTTGCACACACACTCCCTGGATGCCAACGATGAACCTCTGCCCCAAATTCTCCAGAGCCGCCTGTTATAGCGCCACCAGGAGGCCGACTTTTGAAAAAACACATTTGTTTATATTATTCCTCCAGATTCTGTCCAAAAATCCCGCAAATCGTTACACACTATCTCTATAGTCATGTGTTCAAGCCAGATAGGTCTGATATTTCATATTCCATCCTAATTGGCTAACATTGGCTTTCAAAGTTTGCAGGAATGGCTCATTTTGAACAAAAAGCCTCAAATCATGAATGCAGGGTGCAATTTACGTGAAATCTTTCACAGACTTTCATACTAGGCTGAGGAATATATCCCCCCCTTTCACATTGGCCTGTTATAGCGCCACCAACAGGTGGATTTTTGCTAAACACATTTTTGGAACAAAATGCCTCAAATCATCCAATTGCGTAAGAAGAAATGGTACCCTTTTCACATTGGCCTATTATAGCGCCACCAGGAGGCCACAACCTGACCTGCCCTGGTGGAGACCTGTGCCCCGAGGGGCAGTTTATCTAGTTACTGTATGTTAACCTCTGTTCTCTCTCCTTCTCCCCCCCCCCCCCGCCTCTCTCTCTCTCTCTCTCTGTTTTTCAGATTGTGAGGAAACTTCACCAGTTCACATACGATCTGTTCCTCCAGGCCCAGTCCTTCCAGACACGCGTCAGCTTCCCAGAGATGATCGCTGAGATTGTCAGCGTTCACGTTCCCAAGATCCTCACAGGCATGGTCAGGCCCATCTTCTTCCACAAAACATCCTAATGAAAACCGAGGTCTTCACCTCCATAATGGCACTTGTACAGATAAATCCTCTGGCCACTTTCTGATAAGCCTTAGAGTGAAGGGGTTAAGTTGTGCAGTGAAAATGTCACCCGGCGTTACCGGCCTGCGTGTCAGAAGGCTAGGCGGAATTTTAACCTTTATCACATCACTTCTTCACGTTTGTAGACGATGAAATTAGGCACGGATGGACATTTGGACAGCAGCGCACATTCTTCTAATCTCTAGTAATCTAATAGCCTCTCAACTCAAGTTTCTCACACTAACTATTTCACTGCTGTTTAACATGCATTATTACATCATGGTGAGTTGCATTCAGCCTTTGACAGTACGTGTCTGCATGAGTCATTTGACTCTAGAAATGTACACACAAGACAAAAAGAGTCCTATATGATTCTATTCCACGCGTCCGAAAATGTTGTCTGTGCAGCACTATCACCTCTGCACTGGGTTTCTGGACTATGAATGCAAACGGAGGGTGGTGTTCAACATTTGGTTTGCTGGCACTATAGGCAAGTGTTTTCTCCAAGTGGATGTCCATTCTTGGAATGCTTTACTTTTTATAGATGCATGAATGGATTTTAGAGGCCTACTGTAGCTAAGGCCATATTCGGTCGACAGGTGGATCTCACCAGTTAACTGGACAGCTGATTTAATCAAGCAATCAAGTCATGTTCAATTGGGGTTCTCTCCATTTCTGTCCAGAGAGATTTGACTCAAAGTCCGAGCACACATCAAATAAATCTCAACTAGGTTTCCAACTTCCGAGCAGAAGGTAATTCTTACTGTTTGTTTTGTTTGTTCTTTTGAGTGTAATATTTCTAGCATGTTTTTTCTCTCAATGAACATTTTACAGCATTTTATTTTTTTACACTTTAACTCAAGTGTTGTTTACCAGTGCTATATTCTGTGTATCATACATCTATCGCTAGGTACTGCCTTTTTTTTTTTTTGCTACCTAGAAAATCATAAAGGTCTAGCTAAGAGACTGCCTATGTTAGTTAGATCATCCAGCTTTATACATAAAGTACAAGTTTGGCTGTAAATAATGTACGCAGATTGAAATGCATTACTCAATCTCTCTCTCTCACACACACACACACACACACACACACACACACACACACACACACACACACACACACACACACACACTTCCCACTTGTCAAGGAACAGTAAGGTGTCTCGTTTTAATGCTCAATTAATTATAATACAGTCATGTCTCTGCGTCTCTGTGTCTTGGATTCATTTCAGAAACAATTGAGTGAGTTCACAGTGGATTTTGTTTCTTCCCACCACCGACGCAGGCGAGACAGACAGGCAGGTTTAGCAAAGCACCAAACAAACAGACAGGCCTTTCTTCTGCTACTAAATTGCCTCCTAGGTTCACACTCATCTCTTTCTCCACCCAGCGGGTATTAGATTCCAACACAGTACCCCCACAGAGGGCTGACTGCTCATGGGTGGAGGCCTGCTCTATACTGTAATGGCCTCCTGTGAAAGAAAGAGGCTTGTTTTGCAGGTCGTACAATCCCTTCCTGTGTTTTACTGCCACCTAGTGGTGGTGGTAGTGTAGTCTGCAAATAGTGGTTAATTCCAGCTCAGCGGGTCAGTCTGCCTGGTGAATGTGTTGACATTTTTCCCACGTATAAATGTAATCAGACACAAAAGCACTTAACATTTAAACAAGCTTGGCGTGGAATTATGGGACTGGGTAACTGCCAAATAATAAAGTACAATCATTTCAGTTTGGAAGTGTCCTATGAATAAATACAGCATTAAATGTAGGGTAAGTGATATTTTTTTGTTAGAAAAACTAAAAGTTTTTTGAGTGGTGCCTCCGCTCCATTACGCAGCTATGTGTGTCCCTAGGTATATGTAGCTATGTATGTATGTATGTATGTATGTGGTTAAAATGGGTATAGGGTTAAAAAAAGGCAAAACCATGCTCTGTTGCACTGGCCTAAAAGTGGGTCCTTAAAAACTGCTTCAACTTCTGAGATGTATGCATGTATGTATGTATTTAAAAGGGGGGCTTTTTTGTAAAATCCCAGCCCACAATACCTTCATATATCTAAAAAGAATTCCAAAATAGGGTTAACAGTGAAGGGCAACATGCCTATTCACTGGGGACTATGCAAGGCAGAGGCGTCCACCCCCCTGAGTCCAAGTTAGACTAGACCAGGGATACTCAAATAGATTTACCTGTGGGCCACATTACAAAAATGGCAAGGGGCCAGGGGCCAGTAGATAAAATTACGACATTAATGATACTTGATAACTTCTCTCTTTCAATTGCTTTATTTTCGCAAAATGTATCAAAGTACAATGTGCATGCACACAATATGTAAATAAATAAATGTGTTACATTTTCTTGCATAAACACAAAGAGCTGTTTCCATAACTGCACAAATTATTGCACATAACATGAGTAGCTGTTATAATAACATAATAACATAACATGAGTAGCTCTTTGCCTGCCTGCCTGCCTGTCTGTCTGTCCATGAGTAGTTATTTGTCTGTCTGTCAATGAGTAGCTGTCTTACTGTCTGCCTGTCTATGAGTAGCTGTCTGCCTGCCTGTCTATGAGTAGCTGTCTGTCTGCCTGCCTGCCTGTCCAATTGTCCATGAGTAGCTGTCTGTCTGCCTGTCTGAGTAGCTGTCTGCCTGCCTGCCTAATTGTCCATGAGTAGCTGTCTGTCTGCCTGTCTATGAGTAGCTGTCTGCCTGCCTGCCTAATTGTCCATGAGTAGCTGTCTGTCTGCCTGTCTATGAGTAGCTGTCTGCCTTCCTGCCTGTCCAATTGTCCATGAGTAGCTGTCTGTCTGTCTATGAGTAGCTGTCTGCCTTCCTGCCTGTCCAATTGTCCATGAGTAGCTGTCTGCCTGCCTGTCCAATTCTCCATGAGTAGCTGTCTGTCTGCCTGTCTATGAGTAGCTGTCTGACTGCCTGCCTGTCCAATTCTCCATGAGTAGCTGTCTGTCTGTCTGCCTGTCTATGAGTAGCTGTCTGCCTGCCTTCCAGCCAGCAAGTTGGTTAACAGAAAATAAATTGTTATGGCTGAGTAAAATAAAATACAATAAACACAATTTGCCTGAAAATAGATTACCCAGCTATGACCTATTTAGTATTGCGGGGACCCCCAGGGGGACCATCACACGGTACAGTTGCACCGCTCACTTCGCACAGGTGTGATTCTTAACTCTGGAGGCACCACCTACCTTCGAACCAGGAACTCAGTTTCCCCCATTTCTTAGTCCACTTCCTCACGGGCGTGCTTCTGTGTTTATTCCTGCTAAGAGCAACACTACAGTACATGTTTGGGGCAGTGGTGCTGCTGACAGATTATGCTGTTAGCAGAATCTGTGTTGAGAGATTAGCTGTGAGCGGTGAGGCCTTTAGGAGGGCCATTCAAGCCTCAAGTGGAGCCTGCGGCACCACCAAGGGCAAGGTGGAGCCGGCGGAAACCATTGCGGCTCGAGAATCCACCATTCCTGAATAAAGTGCCTGGTGCTGGGAGTCTGGTGCAACGCACAGGGCCTGACCTAGTGAGAGCAGGAGAGGACCTGGTGAGACGTAGGAGGGGCCCGGACAGGAGTCAACCCACAGAGCCTATAGTCCTTCCACGCGCCAGAATGGTACCTCCCAGTCCCGGCAGAGTAGTTCAGGAGGAACGGATTGTGTGGCCCTGGTTTTTCCCTAATGGGACTGATCGAGGGTAGCTACTGGGACGTAAATCGGGACTTTATCACCCCGGCTGGGTCACCTGAAGACCTTGGGATACATCACTGAGGATACGTCCCAGGTGCATCCATGCGATGTATTTTTGTTACTCTTTAATAAACAAAATACATTTTCAAGTGGGTCGAAATTTCAGGAGAGAGTACCCATCTATCAGCTTCAATTTGTACTGTTCTAGTTCTAATTCTGTCTGCTCATGTACAGTATATGTGTCATATAATTTAAATTTCAGTTGTTTATTCTGAATCCCGTATGAATTCTATCTCTTAATTGGATGCAATTGGTATCCCGACCTGGAAATGCATTTTCTGTTTACTATAAAGAGCTGTTTTACTGAACAAACAAACACTGAAGGATGTCGAAAGGATTATCCAAAATATAGAGCTATTTAACATTTATTTGACATAAACAAATGACTTATATCCTATACCCTTAACTCTTGAATGTTTTTGTATACAATTATGAAGGTCAGATTAATAGTGAAAAGTTTAGCAGACCAGTTGTTCATCTTGTTTTTGTGGTCCATCCATCATAGTCGAGTCTGGCTTCATATGTCCGCAGGCCAACATTAGCAAACAGCATACAGTATACAGTATACATACTTTGAAAGATGGGTCTATTTCAGTTCCAAGGCAACATTTAAAAGCTCTAACTGCAAAAAGCATTCTCGCTGAGTAACCTCCAAACCGCCATTTTAAGTACCACTTCCTGAACAAACACTTTGAACGAAGTACTTTGTCGTCCCTCACAAATGAACTGAAGCCGAATGGATAACGGGAATTATACAGTATCTCTGAAATATCGCTCATTTCTAAATATATTCTTCTCGTATTGTGCGTATTCCCGGCGGCTTTTCCTTTTAAAAGGAACGGCATCTTTATATTTGCAATGATCAAAAATGCATGTGTTGATGTCAACATTTGGACTCAGTTTAGATTCCATTTGATTTCTGTGTTCCTCCAAGTCTGTTCCACATCAATATTACATGCCTACTCTAGCAGAAGAGCTTTTCTTTCCCCCCCCCCTCCCCTTCCCCCTCAGAGCAGCAACCACAGAGAGCACAAACATGCTGCCCGCAAACAGCAACGTTAAAACTATACCCGCGGGTTAATCAACAAAGGACTATACTCGATCCTGATAACCGGAGGGGGATTACGTTAGAATCTTCCACGACGACCATATGTAAGATGGTATGAAAGGTCCGATGGTGGACGAAAGCCAATGTGCCAGGACAGTAACTGAATACCCACAATGCCAAGCTTACACGGAAATGTGGTTGGCACATGGGCACGAGGGACAATAAAGCCGCACAAGCCCATACATAAAAGTCAGACATCAGTAATGACTTTAACACTCGGTTACCACAAGCCCGCGCTCACAGTGACCGGAAAACAATTAGCCCTTGTAGGCAGTAAGCTGACACCCCTGAATGGGACCGTTTCTGTGGCCTATCTAATGGCTAGCGATTCCAACCCAAGCACCAGTCCATTAACAACCAATTAACTTCCTATTAATATTTTACCAGACAGGGCCTCTCATCCTGACGTGTTTTTAAGGAGCTTTTCCCAGGAGTGTTTGAACATGAGCAGCTTTTAGCACAGCATAAAGAGGCCTGTGTAATGGGCTAAAGGAGGGGGAGTGGCAATCTGATAGCACTATAGGAGAGGAGAGAGAGAGAGAGATGGGAGACGGACCTCTGCAGCTGGCCTGCCATGAGCCCAGCCAGTCTCGTCTGACTTCTGTCCAAGAAACTCAGGGCAGTTATTTGGGAAATCCATGTTTTTATGGCCTAGTCACAAGATTGAACACGAGACCTTGTGCTTTGCGCGCTCAAAACAGCTCTCGTCTTTTAACACTCCTAAGAGCTGCTTGGCCCAATGGTCGGGGAAAACTTCTCTTGTTTATTCAAAATGGCGGCCAAGAAGCGGCGGCTCCCTCTCTAAAGATGTTAGCGAGCGTCCACATCATGGAATATGGCTTCAGGGGAGAAGCAATGGCTGTGAGCTTAATGTACTGTACTGAGCTGGCTTTGTGCTGGGCTGGGCTGGGCTGGGCTTGGGTGGACACTTAAAACTAGCTCCAGGGAAACTCCCTGCCCAGAGAGAGAGAGAGAGAGAGAGAGAGAGAGAGAGAGAGAGAGAGAGAGGGGTGGAGAGACTAGAGAGAGAGGGGTGGAGAGAGAGAGAAAGAGAGAGAGAGAGAGAGAGGGGGTTGAGAGACTAGAGAGAGAGAGAGAGAAAGAGAGAGGGAGGTGGAGAGAGGGAGAGAGAGAGAGAGAGAGAGAGAGAGAGAGAGAGAGAGGGGTGGAGAGACTAGAGAGAGAGAGAGAGAAAGAGAGAGAGAGAGGGAGGTGGAGAGAGGGAGAGAGATTGCTGGAGAGGGAGAACTGGATTGAGAGAGCTGGAGAGAGAGAGAGAGAGAGAGAGAGACAGAGACACAATGCTAGGGAGAGATAGAGAGAGGGGGGAGGGAGATAGATTTCTGGGGAGAGAGAGAGAGAGTGACAGAGACAGAGAGAGAAAAGAGAGAGAGAGAGGCCATTATGACTATAGCCTCCAGCTATTCCCAACGGATAAGGCATTTGTCTTCACTTGAAAGTATGATTTATTTTTCCACCAGTCAGTATAGGGTTATGTTTGTCACCGCACACTGAAAGGACTTGTGGAAATAGCAGGGGCAGAGGCAGAATTCTGCTTCTAAATAATACACACCCTTCATGTTTTCATGATAACCTCGACCCTCCCACCCCCCAAACCTCCCTATAGCCCCTTTCCACCACGCACGGATGTCCTTGTTTGAGATCGATTTCAGTCATCATGAACTTCTGTGTAATCAGAAGATTTCTGAACCTTTCAGTCAAATCCATCCGAGGAGGAAGGAGAGAGAGAGAGAGAGAGAGAGAGGGAGGGAGGGAGGGAGGGGAGGGAGAGAGAGATCGTGTGCACTGATGATTAAGAGAAAGCGAGGGAATGCAGGCAGGAGGGGAAAAGAGAGGCGGTTGTATCGGGTTCCCTCCACTGGGTGTAGATGTGGTCTTAGATTTCTCCTAGGGCTGCTGATTAACCATGTGTGTCTGTGTGTGTGTGTGTGTGTGTACAGTATATGCGTCAATCCGTCCATGTGTGTGTGTGTGTGTGTGTGTGTGTGTGCGTGCTGGGAGCACACCGAGGAGGAGAGCAACTTTCAGATTTAATTTCCCCCAGCTCCAGATATTACACCCCCGCTTGCTCTCTGTTTTTATTGGAACAGAGAGCAGCAAACACCAAGTGTTTATGATGCATTAAAACATGGGGGTCGGGGAGGAGGAGGGGGAGAGAGATAGTAAATCCATACATTTGGTTATGTCTCTCCAACAGAGAATTAATTCCTTTATAAGAGATTTGGTGTGTTTTTTATGAAGAGTGATGATTGTAAGGCACCGTGAAATCATGTTTATCATCCACAGTACTCAGTCCTCGGGGACTACACCCCCCCCCCCCGTCCCCGTCGAGGGAGAAATATGTGAAGATGAAAATACGGCGGAGCAGTTTAGGAACAGAAATGTGTGGGCCGTGCAGGGAGTTGCGGGGAGGAGTCTCTCTCCCAAGTTTTTTTGGGGTTTGCACACCGCAGCAGGAAAGAATTAGCCTTCGTTACTCTCCTTAATGACCGTTTGAGTAAACGGGCGGGCGGAGGAGACCGCATTATGTTCTATTAGTTTCGCTTTTGTTGTCACCGAACTGTTAATGATGTACAAAGGGAGCTTTCTGTTGCTCGCCCCGGACAATGCCTTCTCTATGCCTCCAATTACTCGTAAAGGAAAGTGCCAGCGGCTTTTCTTTACCTGGAGACACATTAGCCGGCTCTAATTAGAGTAAATATTGCCCTGGTGGAATGCTGCTGGTCCTACTGCTTTGCAACGAGCCTCCCTGCTCATTCCCGCCCTGCGTATAGCCTCGCTGTAGGCTGATTTAGAATACATTGCACAACAACAGCAATATCCACAAACTCACAACGTATTGTTTGTATGTTTTTAAAACACTACTCTTGCTGTAAACCTATAATTGCCCTTCTGGGACATTAATAAAGACCTTGAACGTGCTGCTGCGTTGTGTTGCTACATATACGTGCTATTTTCCGGCACGCAACACACCGACATGCAACGGAGGGGCATGCATGCATCTCTCTCTCTCTCTCTCTCTCTCTCTCTCTCTCTCTCTCTCTCTCTCTCTCCGCCTATCGATTTTTCCCTCCACTTTTGGCTTCTGCAACTTCCTATTCCTCACTCACTATTTTCCTTGCTTTTCTCTCTCTCTCTCTCCCTCTCTACAGTAGGCTACCTTTCTCTATAGCATCCGTGAGTCCCAGTCGCTGTGACAGAATCCCATGAACCA
Source organism: Protomyctophum bolini (assembly GCF_963924005.1). Classification (NCBI taxonomy): domain Eukaryota; kingdom Metazoa; phylum Chordata; class Actinopteri; order Myctophiformes; family Myctophidae; genus Protomyctophum; species Protomyctophum bolini. The sequence goes on along the minus strand of NC_137871.1, from coordinate 11,223,940 downwards.
GACTCAGTGTGTCCTCTGCCAGCCATCTTTCAGTTCATTAAGTCCACCACAGTGGACCGCCCGCCACACACAGTATTCCTGGGCCTTGCGCACGTCACAACCGCCTCTCGTGTGGCCCCCCTTTGCAAGTTCCTCGCGGCGGCCCCTCGCGGCCTCCCGCGGCCCCTCGCGGCTCCCGCGGCTCAGCCAAACGTGATGTGACAGTCAGGCCACAGTTCTCATTTACTGCCGTCACAGGACAGATTTCCCCTGTTGCAGGCTCTCGTCTGCTCCCTGATAGATGGCGCCCATGCATTGCGCGCACGTGCGTGTGTGCGCGTGTGAGTGTGTGTGTGGGGTAGGTTGAGTGCATGATGCTGTGGATGTATGGGTGAGAATTGTTGTGTGCCTGTATGTGGGTCCTGTGTGTGTGTGTGTGTGTGTGTGTGTGTGTGTGTGTGTGTGTGTGTGTGTGTGTGTGTTGGCATGTACTTATAATAATAATAAACTGTATTTGTATGGCACCTTTCATGACCTTTCAAATTCACCCCCAAAGGGCTTAACATAAAAGCATTAAAAACAATAACATCAAAAACATGATCAAGAACAAATTAAAAGGAGGCAAGGTCAACATTAAAACAATACTAATAAACACATATTGTAATGTTCGATTGTTTGTCTTTTTGCTTTCTGTATGTCCGTGTATGTCATTTCTGTTCATGAAAAATGAATAAAATTTAAGTTGAAAAAAAACAACCCAATACTAATAAAACAGTAAGAACACTCACACAGATTTCCTGTTAGTCACACAGATCTCACACCTGTTCACGTTCATATTCAACCACACAGACTGTCAGTATGTCAAGTTCAATAAAGACTGTCAGTATGTCAAGTTCAATAAGGAACCACACAGACTCGACCCATTATACCGTATACTAAATCTACATTGACAGGGATAATCACAGTAAAAAAGTGCTGTCTTGCAGCACTTTGTGAGAACTGTATGTGGATACTAAATGTATATTTGAGTGCCAGTTGTATTCTCTCGTCAGTAGTGATATACCTGGCAGAATGTGTGATGCGATTACCAGTGTATCCACTTATGTCATTAATAACTGAATGTACTCGGTCGGTATATGCACATGGTGCAGAGATTCTCTGCTATAGTATATAGCTTCTTAGTGGCGGCTTAGTCTTAACTCCATACTTTGTGTATAGGGGCCTCCCATAGTGTTATTGGTGCTTGGTGGAGCACCCCTGGAGGCAGACATATCTCAGCTACAGAAACACTGCAGCATACTTTCAGCTGCAGTGTACCCACATCCTCCAAGCCCTCCGTCTCTCCTCTCCTCTCCTCTCCTCTCCTCTCCTCTCCTCTCCTCTCCTCTCCTCTCCTCCCCTGTGGATATACTATCCAGTATCCTCCTCCAGTCCTTGTTCTTATCCTATCCTCTCAGCTTGTCTCCTCTCGGCTTCCGCAGTGTCCTCCTCTCCTCGTCTCATCTCCTCTTTCCTCCTCTCATATACAGTGTCCTCTCCTCTCCTCTCACATCTAAACCTCCTCTCCCTTTAATGTCCTCTATGCTTGTCCCTCCTCTCCTCTGTTCTCGTCCCCCTCTACACTTCCACAAATACAAGTTGTTAGTCGTATCCGTTTGCCTTTCGGGGTTTGGGTTTTTGTTGTCGTATTACTATGAAGGTCAACAGACCCCCCCACGCGCGCACTCACACACACAGATATTTGATGTATCGCTATCAACCCTCAAAGGATCAGATTGTTTTACTGGAAATCATGTCACAGGTCAAATGATTGAATTATTAATGGAAGCGTGGCGCAATAACAATCGTCCCTTGTCTATTGTGATTCCAACGTGATACTCATGGGTCCCCTTCCCGGCCTAACTTGATACTATACCATGTTACAATCCAAATCCAATAATGCCGACTCTGCAGAAGACCGTCCCCCCCCCCCCCCCTCTATTGTTTCATCGTGCAGAGAGCATCTTTACTCCGTTGCCTCTCAGAATGGAGGATATTACTCGTCCAATAACACAATATCGACTGCTGTCCCACATTCCCAAGGACAAAGCAATATGTTTTCATCAAAACGCTATACCACGATGGGAGCAAATCATAATCACATACTTTCACGATACACTGCTCACGCGTGCATTGTGTGTATGTGGCGTGCGCGCGCGTTCCGAGCGCATGCGACTTTCATGTGCATATAATCTAGCTTTCATGCGTGCCACCGACGTCACCTTTGCCCTTATTTACAGTTGCCAGGTATATGGATTTCGGGTGTTTTTTTTGGAGCAATTACAGGAAATCGACGAGGGATGATCTAAGACGCTTTGATTCAGATTATGGAAATTAAAGCAGACAATTCACATTAACATATGTAAAGTGGCACACTCGGGGAGCCCCTATATAGATTTTTAACCTTGTTTAACACACAAGAGGCTAAACTGAAAGTAATACACGCCGCGTTTTGTTCATGTGAAAATATTTGCAGAGAAGAAGTTCACCAGAGCCCGACAGCAGTTTGCCGGGTGCTCCCCCAGGCCTTATTTCTCACAGAGCACAGTATGTAAATGTGTGTTATTGTAAAAACTCCGGTGATAGATTCTTGACCCTGGGCGGCTCGGTATGGATGGAGGATTCTTGGGGTTCTGTTTTGAGAATGACTGTAGAACAACACCGAGGAGAAAAGAGACGTAAGGTCACCGCGTTAGCATTCATTATCAGCCCCGTGCCAGAAAACACAAGGCTCTCTCTTTTCCACGGTTCCAAAAGCGGCGCGCAGGAGAGAGAGAGAGCGAGGGGCAACATGGGCTCATGGCATGGCAGCTCAAACAGCCTTGTTAATGCAGCTGCTGAAAGCTCGTCCGCTAGGAGCGTTCACTCTTCGTGCTTTGTTGTTCTATCATTTGTACTTGCCTTTTCATCGTATCTCCCTGTTGGGAAACCACAGGATGTTGGCGGGCGGGCGGGGAGGGAGGAAGGGGAGACAACATGTTCGATGAAACATTTAATGGAGACATTTCTCCCTAACATGTATATAGCCCACCCCGCTGGCCCCCGGCAATAATAGATTATAATTCTAAAAGAAGAAGTGAATGGCGGGGGAAGAAGAAGGAAGAAATATAACGGAATATGTTTTGGTTCCGTGTGTTCCAGAGCAAAGGGAGGGCTGCATGCATTTCGACGTCCATCTCCATCAAGATCGTTTGCGTCATCATGCATGCTCATTACGGCTTAACACAAGTTTTCCATCTGGAGAGGCAAAGACCCTGTTTACAATCTGTTCTCCCCCCCGCCCACCCACCCACCACCACCACCACCCCCACCCCAATCCATTTCAAACCCCATCGTGTTCTCCGAGGCCTAAATGAGGTTGGAGACAAAAAGAGTACCGCGTGTGGCATCTCTGTTTTGTTCTAATTTGCTTCTTCCCTCATTATGTTCTCCTCTTTATGGGTAGAGAGAAAACAAAAGCAGACACATGTAATTACTGCGTGACTAAAGCCTAAACACGCCTTATAGGAGGGGGCTACGCTTTCAGCGGAAGTCTAATTGTAACTCTGCTTCCCCTTCAGTGCCCGTGTTATATGATAGCTCATATAGCCACACACGTACACACACACACACACACGCACGCACGCACACACGCACGCACGCACGCAACCCAATTCTCTCCCTCTCCATCTAATCTTTCTGTTTTCCTTCTATGCTGGCAAACATATGGTGTGCCTCGAGTCCTCGACGTTGTTTATGGTCATTATAACTTTATGGCATAATAACACTGTGTACCCACACGGAGCGTCGGGAGAAATATTGCTGCAATTTTGATAAATGCTTTTGAGAGTCGCGTCGCGTCGAGCTTCATTCTCTGCACTTTGTTCAGCCAAGACAAAAGCTCTGAAGTGGCAATCTTTGTAAAGACGCTCACAAACAACGTTCTCCAGATTGCAGCGGGCACTGCATGCGTGTGTGTGTGTGTGTGTGTGTGTATGCATGTGCATGTGCCGTGTCCAGTCTCGTGCGCGCGTGTAAGTGCGTGTATATAGTGTCTGAGAAACTACTGTTATAGAAGTTGCTGGCCCACAGCCTTATAGCCTCCTGGGGCGGGTAAAAACCACAACGCTACAACCATGAATGGCATCCAGGTCTTGCTGTACACACACATCATTCCACACATTACTTCCCTCGGCTCAGCTTTGTGACGTGCCAGAGAGAGAGAGAGAGAGAGAGAGAGAGAGAGAGAGAGAGAGAGAGGGAGAGAGAGGGAGAGAGCACCGTCCAGCCCCACCGTTCCACCGTTTTACTGCGAGCACAGCACTAGTCTGTGCGTATACAGCCCATGTTGTACACGTGTATGTGCTCGGATGTGTGGGTTCGTGTAAACGTGCGTATTATAAGCCTGTGTGTGTTATGTGTGTGTGTGTGTGTGTGAGTTGCGTTTTAGCTCTTCAAAGGCAAGAGAGAGGAGGGGTGCACTACAGTACTTTAGGCCTATTAAACCAGGAGCTCAGTATGGCTGTAGCCAGGAGAGCAAGAGAGAGAGCCCTGCGTGCTGAGGCAGACGGAACGTTCAAGAACCCCCCCCCCCCCCCGTACCTTTGAACTCAAATCATGTGGGAGCTCACATTTTCACAAGTGCTGCAAGAACTGAAAACAATGTTTTGGCGTTTCCCCCAGACTGTGTCTGTTTCTCTTCTTCTTTTTTTTTCTTTTTTTTTCTTGCCTAAGAGAATCTGTTAGGGATTTGCCCCGATGGTGTGATATTACAACCCCACAGCACATAATCCTAGACACAGAGAGTTATTAAAATATGACCGTACCGACTCCCCGGAGCGCTATAATACACAAATGCTTTCTCACTCCGCTCTATACCTCCACGCACGCACGCACACACACAGCCAGCCACACACATGCACACACACACACACACACACACACACACACACGCACGCCTATGCATACACATTCCTGTGGTACACCCGCAAGCGCATTGTTCATACCTTTTGGCTTTGTACCTCTCCCAGGCAGACACCCATATTGCTAAAGCACCCCCCCCCCCCCCCCACCCCTCCCCTCTCTCTCTTTCGCTCTCTCTCTCTCTCTCTCTCTCTCTCTTTCTCTCACACACACACTTTCTGAGGCTCATATAACCCTCCAATAACTCTCCTGGCTCCAAGTAAAGGGAAGGGGGAACTTCATCCACAAATCAATACATTAATGGAGTTTCATACCTTCATTATACACCTTACGCGGCAGTAAAGTCGGACCGCAGTGAGGTGAGGAAAGCCACGTCCGGAGAGGCAAACTACCGCCTCGGCGTGTTACCCTATATCACACCACACCACATTACACTATGCAGGCTCAGACAAGGGGCGCTAGTGCAGAGTGCAGACACCACGCTCTCCATGCAGGAAGGGCCAGGCCAGGAATTTTTGGGGGAGGGCATGGAGGCTTTGAGAAAGCACTGATTGACACGCGGCACGCCCAATCAACGCCCCGGGCCCGCAGCACTGTACAGCACAGCACAGCGACAGTGTCTAAACACAATGCTAATAATGACCGATAACCTGCAGCTATAGGTTGCTTTTTTTCTGCAAACTATAAAGCCACACAGCTGGATTGATTTCTAAATACTCCACTCCGAATGGAGAGAGAGAGAGAGAGAGAGAGAGAGAGAGAGCCAAGTAGTCTCGCAGTAATGACAGATATGCGAGTATTGGATTCATTTATAGAGTGGGAGTGGGAGACTATTCTTAGATCATAATTCAAGCAGCCTGCTTCTTTCAACTGCAGTAGATGAGACTCCCGGGAGAATACCTCTATAGTCATCTATAACATGTGTGTTCATGCACATGAATGCACGCGTGTGTGCGTGCGCACAGCCGCGCGCGCACACACACACACACACACACACACACACACACACACACCCCACTCTCTTGCATACCATACACAGTACAGTACACACACACACACACACACACACACCTCCCACCCTCATGCACACGCACACACACGCCCACACGCCCGTGCACACACACACACACACACACACACACACACACACCGCTGTGGATATATACACAGACAATCTCACAGTAGTTCCGGTGTTGCCGCGGTCCCCGGGGGGGGCAGAGCCGGGACAGGAGATTTATGTTCTCTGTCGCGCAGACACATTTCTGTGGGCCAGCACTCCGCTCATTAGGGCTCCTACACCCCTCATACATGCTCCTCTAACAAGCTGCACGGAGCGGCCCTCTGTAGTCTGATGAATACCATGGGTGGAGCGAGACCCTCCCCCCCCACACACACACACACACACACACACACACACACACACACACACACACGCACACGCACGCACACACACTACATGTTATCGTGTACTGCATTACTACACGTTTCAGGACATAAAAATTGCAGGACAGCAAATTTTAATGAACGCCATTTTTTGGACCATTTATAACCGTCACCCTATAACGCCTGAGTTGTATAACCACGCTGAAAAAAGCATTGTGAGCATTGTGTAGATCAGCTATTCTCGGTGCACGACAACAAGTAAGTATAAATCAGGAATAATTCTAACCCCTAACAACCAGTCAAATGCATGATCCATAATATAACAACTGTATAAAACCCAACCTGAATCCTTTACAAATCGTGAGCCTATATACAACTGAAAGACATCACACTCTGTGTGAAGTGAGCGGTGCCTTTTAATCATGACGACATCGTCTGATGATGATGATGATGTCGCAGTGTGGCACACATGAGTCACGTTGACTTGATTAGCGAATTGGGGCGAAATAATAACACAAAGCCACAGCTCTCAAAATCAACCATCCTCACTATGTCTATTTCTCTGGGGAGGGGGTGGGGGGGGGAGGAACGCCGTTCTTATCAGACGCCGTGTGGTGGCAGAACCGCGGCGGGCACAGGACTGTGTTTGCTGATCTCTGTATAGTCTCTATACTGACGTGAGACAAATGTGACACGCCGTTTGTGCCATCGGTTGCAAGCGCAGGGAGAGCCGAGCAAATATGAGGCTAAATGAACAAACACTGCTTGTCAGCTGCTCTGACTCCAGGGTTTATCAGTATTGCTCTTAATCCCCCCCCCCGATAATGCGTCCGCAGACAGTTTTTCCACACAGACACACCTGAATGATCACAGTTTGTGTGCGTGTGTGTGCGCGTGTGTGAGCGAGCGTGCGTCGGCTGTACCTTTGATTGCAGCTTAGAGGAAGTCTCCTTAACTGAAGTGCTAAAATATCACCAGCTAGAGCAGACCATCTCACAGCTAGGCTACAGATGAATAAACTTTTGGTTTTTTATCTTTGGTATAGCCTTTAGTTTAGGGCATGTGCACGAGTTGGTTGTGAGCGGGGCCTTATCAAATGGCCGAGCCCTCTCCAAGATCGAGGGCCAAAAGTATCAGCTATTATAGGAAGCGGCTCAATTTGGGGGAGGCGTTGTTTCCGTTACCCGCATGATCGTTATCTGCTGTGTTTGACAAGTATTGTATTGTAACAATGTTCTGCCTCATGTGCACTTTGCAACTGTCTATATTTCCCCCATTATCTGACTGACCTGGCAGTGTTTATGTCCTTCCTTTGTGCGAGGAGTTCTTGTGCTTCTATTTATGTGGACATAAATACATATTTCAAGTGTGTGTGTGTGTGTGTGCGTGTGCGTGTGCGTGTGCGTGTGTGTGTGTGTGTGTGTGTCCGCGCGCGCGTGACTCTCTACTGTATATGCCTGTGTCTGGACTCTGTTTGTCTCTCTTCCCCATACGTCTGCAATGCATCCTGTTTAGCCGTGCATGGTCACAGCTTCCAGGGAGACTCGTCGTCGCGGGCTACTTGTCATTTAAATCACAATGGGAAGCTCCATTTAAATGTCGTGTCTCGTAGACACGACAACAATACATAGTAATGTCCTCGTAATCGAACCACTCCAGCGTAAATCTTTACCCGGGGATTTAATCAGACAAGCCTATATTATAGCGTCTCATCTTCCGCCGCCTCAATTGGGTTTCTCTTCCACTATCGAGGAATACATTAAGAAGCGTTTTCTATAATGAAGACATATTGCACATTCACAGTGTATACCCGGTACGGTAGCGAGGCTCTGATCAGCAAAATAATTGACCAAACCGCAGCTAATGATCTCCCCAGAGGAGATGATGTGCGCCTCTCACCCCGTTTTCTTTATGGCGGAGGAGAACCGAGGCAGACATGACGGGTGAGAGGTTTTGCGAGGCAGTGGGCAAGCCAAGATATAGCGGGCACGCGGAAGGAGAGAACGGGAGATGCAGTGCCAGTATTTATGGCCCGCTGAGAAAACTGTCTGTAAGATAAGCTTTGGTCGGAGCAGAAGATAGATGTCTCTCTCTCCGCGCTCGCTGATGCCAATATTTCAACCGCACTGCCATCAAGAGGGGTGGCAAATAAAACGTCTGCAGTCAAATTTTACAGTCCAGTAAAGTGTAACTTAATAAAGGCAGTGAAATGCCTCGCGCATCGACCCGCTTGTTGCAACAGCGCCCGTGATTCCTCAATGATGGAGGACGCCATTAACAACATCATTAATGAGGCAGTTCAGTGCCTTTGTAAAAATGGTTCCGTTCACCAGGCAAAACTCAAACTCAAACAAACAAGAGTTGAAGAGAAAACAGTGGTGATAACGGAGGCCCTATAGTCGGTGGTGTGTTACTCCCAAAGCCCTCCCCCTGATTAATCACCTTGCAATCTTGTGCGAGGGGGTCATTCGCCTCGGCAGTTTTGGCAGCAAATGGCTGAGGTTTGATGGTTCTTGGAAAGTGCCGTTTTATCATCGTACCAGAGTATACGTTTTTTTTTTTTTACATTTAGGGCAGGTCAATTTATTCAATCTAAAACTGTTTGAGTTGGCACGATACGCAGGTTTTTTTTAAAAAAGATATTTGCTGCGATTCTGGAGGGGGTTTCACTTTCCTATCACAACATCCAAAGTAAACCTTTTCATTTCCAATGATACAGAACCAGCCGAGCGGAGACGCAAGCGCTGCGCCGTGGTAAATTAATCAGCCTTCAGAGCAGAAGCGAGGAAAAGCATTCCTCAAATTAGGCTAACCCAGAGCCGCAGCTTGACGCCGGCAGGCCCTGGCTGTGATATGGCCAGCGTCCATGCCTCATCCATAGCCAAGGCAAAACCCCAGTGCTGATAAAGCTGACCGGGCCCGTTAGAGATACCCTCCTTTATCATTGTGCCGGTTAATTATCTTTTGGGATGTCTCTGGTTGTGGCCGGGGATCTGGCTGGGGGGAGAGAGCAGTGGCATGGTGGCTATAGTGGTGGAGCATTCATTTGGGTTGAAAGAGTACCTGCGGCAGTCAGCGCCGACTTCTTCTTACCTAGACGGATTGCTCCCGCTGGGGCTTTGTCAAATTTGATCTGCGCTATACCTCATGCTGATGATACACAAAATGCCTTGTGTAGTTCGGGGGGGGGAGACAGACAGACAGTTGGGAAACCAGTCCCACTTCAAGCCGCATGCTTTGTCAGGGGACACACGAGGCTAGGCCGCCCCCTTGATGGAGACAATGTTGGGTTTAATTATCCCCAGCTGTGCTTCATCTTCATCCCCAGCTGCACTCGGCGTCCTCTACCGAGTGCATTACAACACGTTCGCACAGAAGCTGAGGTATGCAAGCACTCTCTCCTTCTCTCTCTCTCTCTCTCTCATGTGACAAGTCAAGTGCACAGACATACACGCTCATAAATCACAGTATATGTGCACATGCTGTAGTTGCTATACTTGCTATTGCTTTGCCTTCTCATTCCCGTCCTCTCTCCCCCTATCCTTTGTCCAGCCAGGGACAGAGTGACATTCCCGTCCTCTCCCCCCTATCCTTTGTCCAGCCAGGGACGGAGTGACATTCCGACGCACCGCCATTCCGACTACGTGGCTGGCTGCCGCATGCGTTTAGGGTTAGGGACAGGGTTAGTAATGCGAGTCGGAATAGCGGCCTTTTTTAAGATGTATTTTTGGCTTTTCTGCCTTTATTGATAGTTGGAGTGAAGACGGACAGGACAGAGGGAGAGAGAGAGAAAGGGGAGGGACACGCAGCAAAGGTTGTCATGAAGGGGACGTGAACACGCGACGCGCTGTCAGGCCAGAGCCTATATTGATGTGTCATCCGCCTGGACCGCTATAGGCCAGACCGCTCATCATTGACCGGCTCGTCCAATCAGAGCCCACCTACCCGTGGAAGACACTGCTATACTTCCTGGTCCATCTCTGTCTATTTCATCCCATATGCTGTTAGCCTGATGCACCCCACTATTAACCATTTGTTGTTGGCCTCTAATTGTGTAACAATTTACAATTCAGGCATTTATCAGACGATCATAATCCAGAGCGATTTACAGTAAGCGAGGACAAAACATGGTACGTCAGAAACATAAAAATCGCACTTATGTCAAGTGATGGGAGCTCACTTCACACACTGACTCAGCCAATCAAATCATCACAGAAGTAATTCCGGCCAATCACTTTTGGCACTTTTCTGCCGTCACTTTTATCTTCAATATGTACTACCAATATTTGTGTTCACACAAACCCGGAAAGCTGGGCATAGGAGGGGCTAGCGCGCCCCTCAAAAAATAGTCATCAGGAATCATACGTAAGCTAAGAATCCAACAGTGGAATATCTATATAATGAAACTACTGGTATGCGTACACACACTATGTGCGGTCTACATACAATTCTATCTAAGTAACATAAGTTGAGCCTGGCAAGTTGGCAAGTGCTAAGATGGAGTCTGAAGAGGTGGGTTTTCAGACTACGGCGGAAGATTGGGACTGAGTCTTCAGTTCTGATTGCAATGGGAAGTGGAGATCTGTGTTTTTCTTAATTACTGTCAGTGTTACATGTCTTGTCTCATCAGTCCTGACCACTGTGATTTGCAAATGTTGTTCACCTGTGTCTTATTTAGCCCTAGCCAATCCTGTGTCATGTGTCCTTACTCCTTAGTGGGGTGTCCGGTCTATTTAGACTCCCCTGTGTTTGATGTTGTCACCCGAGAGTTGCTCTGTTCTACGTTGATTCCATGTTTGTAACTTCGAGTGTTTTTTCCCCCCAGTATATAACTTCTCAGTGCTTCCTAGTTTATGTTCATCATGTCCCCTGGTTAAACTTGTCGTATTAATTAAAACACCTTGCATTTGGATCCAAGTGCAATGGCTTATTTTGTTTGAGGTATACTCTCTCGCTCTGGGTGTTGCACTAACTTCTGCCAATTAATGGATTAAAATCCCATACTGTGTCGATAATAGGCTTAGGTTATCACTGAAAACGTAATTCCTAAGCGTCTTAAAATACGATGTTCATATCAAGAGTGTCCTTTATCTTCATGTAGGCCTTAGAGCCATTCCCTACAGTATATGAAGGTGGAAAATTGTTACAAAGTAGTTGCTGTTACTGTCAAGTTAAATTTGGCATGGCCAAACAGGGAGATTGCTGACATCAGTAAACGAATGAAGCAATCATAAAGCCCTGCTCAACGTTGGCATGCGATTACGGCTTGGCTCCAGAGCCACAAATGAGAGACAAATCAAACAAAGAAATGTATTAACTTAAGGAACTCAAATTAAACAATTTATGGAGTATGCAAGTCAGTTAACAGTAAGACGTAGTGCAGCACGGGGGTTTACAACGCCTCGAGCTGTGACGAGTTGTGAGCTTGTAGATCGGATATTTTCGACAACATAGTGATTAGTGAACCAGGATAGATAGAAAGAACGTTGAGCCCAAATACATTACAAGGACAAGGAAAATGTTGTGAACAAACACGGCTGTGCTTAGATACTTTGTTGAACGTTATGTTATGTCTCTGCGCCCGTGCGCCGTACAGCCCGAGATCCAAGCCATTCTACGTCTTTTTGTAAACTCGTCAATCTGGGTTCCTTGATGTTATCTCCATGCTGGAAAGCTGAAAATCGAATTCCGTTTTCTGGCTCATTCCTTCGACGTGACCTGCTGTGGCACTTATTTACTGAGCAAGTCTGTACCATTGTGAGGTCAGTTTAAAAAAGAGATTGCTCGTTGTGTGGTCAAACAAAACACACACACACACACACACACACACACACACACACACACACAGAGCAGCTGCTTGCAACAATAGTATCAAGTAAGTTGCAAAAACAAGCTGAAAATACCTTCAATATTGCAATAACACCATTTCAATAGCCTGAAATATGCCAAGCCAGGCTCAGAGCCAGGATCAAATGCATGACTACAGTCAACAACAAACTAATGAACAAAACCTATTTTGGAAAATCTGTTTGTCTTTTGTTTTACCTATTTATCTAATTGACAATACTAATATTGGTAATACTCATCACTACATTTAAAAAATCATTATTTGTGATTACAATATGTTTTTGTTACGTATTAAGCGTGCCAAGATGTACTGTATGTTTTCTTACCATATATGAAGACACGTATTAATTCGTAAAAAAATCACACCGTGTGAACTGAGTCTCTCTCTCTCTCTCTCATATACTCGTGCTCATGGCCACATACGGACATTGCTGGTTGTAGGAGCGGTTGCACCACTGAAAAACCATGTTACATCCTGACAGTTTTCTGAAAAAGCTACGTTTCTACGTCACCTACAAGCTCGTAGCGCGCCACTCGGTGGTGCGCTATGAGCTTGTAGATCTGCTATTTTTCAATAGCTAAAGCATAACATAATGCTAACACCAAAAAGGGTTCCCTGCTGTAGGACCAGCGCCCTATATGTTTTTATTTTTTATTTTATTATTTTTTTGGTCAATATACATTATATTACATATATAACATTCCCCTTTAATATCATGGGAGCTCAGACCCCCGTCACCCATCCTTATAGAACTCCCACTCCCGCATAACTCCAACCCCATGGCTATACAAAGTAGCCAGGATACAAGGTAAATATCAAACTTATAGCATCGGTCTAAACAGCATGCTATCTAAATAGCATTCCGAGCATTTGTGGTCAAGCAATCAGTCTATATAAAAAATGACATACATATGTGAAGGAGAGAGGATAGGTATAGGTGTGGTTAGGTGGAGTCTGAAGAGGTGAGACGTGACTGAATATGGGGAGTGAGTCTGGGGCGGGGGGGGGGGGTATTTCATCAGAAAAGGGAAGGTCTCGCACCAAGGGGACTGTGTTTCTTCTTTGGAAAATGTTTCATCCATTTTCACTTTTCACCATCAAACTGAGCAGAGTGGGGGCTTGAGTGAGCACAGTGACGAGTGACGCGCGTCAGGGCATGGGGTTGTTTGCACACGCATTGTGCATGGAATCGGGGAGATTAACGGGAGAGAATACCAATCGGGGAAGCACAGCGGGAGGAAAGGTTTGAAATGGGGGAGATTCCCCGCAAGAGATCTGGAGTGTTGACAGATATGTGGGGGGGAGGTCAGAGAGAGAGAGAGAGAGAGAAGTCGAGGACACTTGGGACGATGGCCAGGGTGGCATAGGCAAAAGGGAATTAAGACAGATGTCCCAGTGTCTGCTCATCTGAATGTGTAGGAAGTGTGTGTTTACACCACACGTTTTGCAGTTGTAAAAGCCATGGGTGAAATTGTGTTATGTTCCCAACAATTTTGAGGGCCGCTATAGCCAGCAGCAGCGGCCGAACGGTTTGCGGAGCGGTCTTGATATCGGAAGGTCGCTAGTTCGTATCCCCGGACCGGCACGTTAAAATTACCACCGCTGAAGTGCCCTTGGACGAGGCATTGAACCCCCTACCATGAAATGTTCTATGAGCAGGGCCTGGCTGTAAACAAGTTCTTGAGCTTAGTCCAGTTACCCTGGGTAAACATAGTACATTTCCTTTCTTTCCTTAGCCCCTCCTATAAACAGGTTTAATGTTTGTCTTTAGTTCAATGTTTGTTTAATAAATGCCATTGACAATGAAAAGAAAACTGTCATTTTGTAACTCATTACGTCATGTTGTCTCTTTATTGTTAACGGCATTTTATGTTTGTGTTGGCACCGTTTGTTGTACATCACTTAATCAACGTGAGTTAGACTTTAATATATTAGCGCCCCTCACTTCGCACGGGTGTGATTTTTACAGTACTAGACCGGTGCCAGGCGGTAACGATGGAAGTTGGAGGTCCCTACCTCATGAAACACATATACTTGCTGATAAACCGGTCTTATTCCAGTTATATTCTTATATTTTACTTGTTTTATTTTCCTAATAAAGTTGTCCTCTTATAGATGTTCCCTCCCCTGGTAGAAACCCTGGTATATGATCTTGTATTACATTGTTAATTTGAATTGAATTCACATTCAAGATTCAAGGTCGTCCTTATTGTTACCTTCTTTATATTACTATGTGCCCACAATTGTGGGCACATAGTAGGCTAATATAAAGAAGATCATATTATACCTCTACACACCTCTTATATATAGCTCTTCTTTTGAAGACCGTATGAAGCCATCATTGAAAATGCTTGAATTAGTTATAAACTACAAGGGACTGGTGTAGGAAACGGAGACAGTATCTGACTGAGAAATCAAAGGCGTGTCTTTTGTCAGGACTTTCCCACAGTGGGGGAGAGCTTTATACACTAGACTGTGGCCGTTGGAAAATACAGTTTTTGCAGCATGCTTCAACACCACAATTAATTCACCCCTCTACACACACTCCTCTACACACACACCCCCAGGTCATGAATAATTCACCCCTCTACACACACCCCCAGGTCATGAAGAGTTGAAAGTCCTGTGTCAACTTCATTAGTCATCATGGTTTCAACTGAACCATTTCTTGAAGTATAATACAAGTGTGGAGTTTGTACCCGCAACACATTCACTCCGAGTGCTGCTGTAACATTCATAACAGTAACATAACAGTTTGTACCCGCAACACATTCACTCAGAGTGCTGCTGTAACATTCATAACAGTAACATAACAGTTTGTACCGGCAACACATTCACCACGAGTGCTGCTGTAACAGTTTGTACCCGCAACACATTCACCCAGAGTGCTGCTGTAACAGTTTGTACCCGCAACACATTCACTCAGAGTGCTGCTGTAACAGTTTGTACCCGCAAAACACATTCACCACGAGTGCTGCTGTAACAGTTTGTACCCGCAACACATTCACCCCGAGTGCTGCTGGAACATTCTCAGAGTTATATATTAACACTGGGGATGATTTGTATATTTGCTGTTCCAAGTGGCATCGTCATTTTACTTCACACATCCGAGTCCCGTATATATACAACTGCCATTGACCCCCACTGCCACTTGAGACAGGACCAAAATGGCTTTTGAGAGGAGAAAAGCCCCAGATCTCATTGCCCTTAACCCATTTAGATGGGCTGCCTCGGCCACGTTGCTTTCCCCTTAGGACCACGGCAGCGTTACTTTGTCTCTGAAGCTGGGAATGTGTGCACGTCTCATTGTAGTTTTGTAGTCTTTGTCTGTACTTTTCCAGTTTCCGAAGTTTCTCAGAAAGGCCTTTTCAAAATCGTCCTGCAGGTTTAAATGGGTTCAACTACTGTAGTGTACATGAACCTATAGCATCCCAATTCTGGGGGTGAACATTTGGCAAAATAGCAGATCTACAGCCACATTGCTCACAGCTCAATGTGGCGCATTGTGAGCTTGTAGATTAGCTTTTTTTTAGTATAGAACACTGGAGACCCCTAGTCAACTACTGTAAATGTATAGGGTCTCTTGTCTATGCTCCTAGGCAGGCTATCAGTGGACTCACCTTACTGTTACACGTCTAGATGACTCCCTGCTACTGACCTATACTTCGGACTATCAGTATAATACCTTCTCTGCTATCTGACCATGTGGAGCAGGCGCTCCACGGGAGCTCTTGAGCAGAGTGGTGTGCCAAAGTTGGTCTTGGGCTAAATGCCAAGACATCTGAGGTTATCACCTAACCTAACATCCTCCCAGACCATCCACCTCTTAACAGCAGCAGGAGGCACTGCACTGATAGTCAATTATTTTTCAATGCCCGTGTTGACTCCTTAGAGCGATACAATGGCATGACCAGTGTATGGAAGTCTAATGGGAGTCCGTCACCTCGTCTGACATATCAAGCTCAGCTTCTTTTCTGAATCCGTTTTCCTATAGAGACCGATTCAGAAACGGGTCTCAAGGTCGCAGGCAACGTATATTTCCTTTAAATGCTTAGTATGAGGTATAAAGTACAGCAGCCTTGTGTTCATAAAACATAAAGATTGGGTATTGGGTAAGACTGAGGTTATGTATCTTTCAAGACCTTACACTGCTTTGTCTCAACCATTACTCAATGGCTCTGGTCTCAGCCAAGCAGTGGATATTTTGACATTTTCATTTTGGGAATGTTGCCACTATACTGTTGGAGCAGCCATAAACTACACAGGTTCATCCCGATGTTCTGGGCATCTTTGTAATGTTAGTGTTAGTGTAAAAAGCAGGTAAAAGAGTATAACGTTTGAGGCAGACTACAAGAATTACTTTGCCTGCGACCATGAGACCTGTTTCTGAACCGCTCCATAAAGTAAGTGGACGTGAAAGCTGGATCCAAAATAAAACAGTGGAGCATCAGATTGTTGTGAAATGTACGACGTCAAATATAAAATGAAAGCTAATCTTTAATAAACATATTGTGACTTTAAAAAATTGTGGCCCATGTAGGCCTTTATAGGAGTGGGTGCGACCGCAGGTATGACCCATTATTGCCTCGCAAGGTGGCTGTAACTGTAGCTTAGGAGGAGGTCTGTTCTTTTGGCACGAGGTATGCAGGAAAAACACTAGTTACGCCCAGAGATGGAGCTTGTGTGTGTGTGTGTGTGTGTGTGTGTGTGTGTGTGTCTCTATTGCATTTCGAGAGGCAGCATGTACTGTAAGAGAACGTCTATAAGAGAGGATCAAAAGCATGGCTCCATTTCATCAGGCTCGATGCCAATAGCGCGTGATGCAATAATACAGTACAGGATGCAGAGCCGGCAGATTTTTCTGGCTCTGTAGTGTCATGGAAAGACAAGAGAGAGAGACAGGGCTGCTGCACAGATGATGATAACTGGACACGGATATTTGAATTGAGCACTTAAACCCTATATTCTTCATCGACTGTCTGGAGTCCCTCAGGGGCCTATACTATAGGCCTGCTTCCCCCCCCCCCCCCTCTACTACACCCAATATCTTTGCTGAAGCGAGCCGATCTTCAAGCTCACACTGTGCCGCGTGCGCTTGCCACTTACAGATCTGTTTTCGCTAAATGTTTGCCCACAGAATAGGGACACTATAGTCAGCAGTACGACGAGGTACGACTTGTATAAGGACCGAGCATTCGTGGAATGAGCAACGCAGCCAAAGTTAGCGTCCCCGTTTGTTTTGCAATGATGTTCCGTTGGCGTTCACTCTCGTTTTGAGCTTCAACTGCTTGGCAGGTGTTTGCCAGTGCGACAGGCACCTGAGCAGGGCCGGATCTATCATATGGGCACTTTGGGCACGTGCCCAGGGGGGCCCTTGGGCACCAGGGGCCCCTCAAAAAATGTCCCTGCTAATCCGAATGAAATAAATGGTGTCTAAAAAGATTAGTGTTTTATTGTTGGTGAGAAGGGCAGCTGAGGGGGTGGGGGGGGGGGTAGGCGACCGGAAATAGGCCAAAATAACGGCATAAAACTGCCCCAAAACGGCTCAAAAACAGCAAAGATGTTGCGCGCGCGTGAAGGGGGGCCCTTCGAGCTTCAGGGCCCTGCAGGGGCCCTCAGAGGTGTTAATCCGGCCCTGCACCTGAGCATGGGTCTTGCAACTTTGTTGAGTTTGTTTGTATATGCTCCAAGCAGCATGAGCACTCATGCCCCCAATGAAAGATGCCACGTTTGGGGAAAGTGGAAGCCTGGGAGAGTGGCAGCATTACGATGGTGTCAGCCCTGGTGGTGGCACCATTTCCAAACTTAGGACCACGTTCCGTGAGACTGGTGAAGTGAAAGGAAAACAACCCCCTCAATCCCTCACCCTTGCTTCACTGAGGAAGGTTTGAACACACACACACACACACACACACACACACACACACACACACACACACACACACACACAACACACACACACACACACACACACACACACACAGCCACACACACTAATACCATTTTCAACCTGGCGCCCCTGTTTTGGGTCTTTATAAGCTGTCATTTCAAAGATTTCCAACATTAGCCATTTGATTTTCACAAGCTTTTAGAGTGGCTATATCACTATTTGTCATATGATGAAGTATAGGCCTAATTTATACAGGGCTTAAGCGGTTCAACACATACTGTATATACAAAACAATAATCAGGGATTAGGGATTTAGCGCAAGTTCACTAAAGTTAATGTACAACTACAAACACACACACACACACACACACACACACACACACACACACACACACACGCACACGCTAAGCTATTCTAAAAACAGATGTGACTGCTCTGGCAGCAGGACATGGAAGCGCCTCCCCAGTTTGAGGAGGAGACAAAATGCCTATGAAAACAGTCACTGCGTGAAGTCCATCCCGTGTGCTGCGCTTTGGCTCCGGCCTGCTTTGACCGAGACCCGGTTTTGAGTGGGTTGACTCAGTCCGCATCTGTGTCTCTCACTGTCCTTGGCCCATGCAGGTCTGGTGCTGGTTCTAAGGGGGACGGGGAGTTATATCACATGGAGAGGCTGTTAGTGTCGTTATTATTTTTTTTTTGTTGTTGGTGGAGCCAAACGCAGTGTGTGTAACCCCCGTGTGCCTATCTTCGTCTCCCCCCCCCCCACCCCCCCCCCCGCCCATCTCGACCATCACCATCCTGTCCAGCATGCAGCGATGCCAGCACAGCTGTGTGCGTCAGTGTGTAATAAAAGTCTAATGCGAGCAGCTGCTGGGGGGGTTTAAACTATAATGAGATGGTGTGTGAGATTACCACACTTCGCTGGTCGCTGAGAGAGAGCCTGGCACTCCGACAACACTGCCCCCCCCCCCCCCCCCCCCCCCCCAATGGTACAATTACACTTTAGATATGGCTAATAGAATATCCACACAATGCCTGTAAGCAAGAGGCTTAATGAGCTTGAGCAAAAGGCCTATTCTCTTCCTCTTCTCCCGGTCACGCAAACACCCACACGTATGTACACATGCATGTACACACACACACACACACACACACACACACGCACATCTGTGAGGGGCGTCTGCCCAGAGGAGTTGTTATAAACTGCACGCGGGGCTGATGTAGGAAACAGAGACAGTATCTGAGAAAATCAAAGGCGTGCCTTGTCAGGAGTTTCCACAGCATGGGGGAGAGCTTATATTATACGCCGAGCGAGCCGGTTTGGAAAATACAGTTTTGTGCGGCGGCGCTTCTTCAGCCCCACAAATAATTCAACCCCCCTCGCGCCTCTCTCCCGTCCCGAGTCATGAATAGTTGAAAGTCCTGTGTCAACTTCATTAGTCGTCATGGGGGGGGGGGGGGGGGGGGGGGGGGGGGGGGGGGAGTCTGTCATACAGGATGTCTAACATGACCGCATGGTGTCCATATAGCATGAATGCAGGCATGAGGCAGTGTGACAATGGAATGGAGTCTGCTGTGTGGAGAGGCTTTTAGGTCTGCTACAGAGCTTTTGTTATGAGCTGCTGAGGATGCTTTACTTTCTCATGCAAAGTTTGACTGATGTGATGCATTGTTCCATTGTTCAGACTTTTCTCTTTCGTCCTCTGCTCGCTCCTTTCTTCTCCAGCTCTTCTGCTGCATTTGTATTGTCTTCCATTTGCTGTGTTTATCTTTCCCTTCGGTATCTCTCCTCTCCTCTTCGGTATCTCTCCTCTCCTCTCCTCTCCTCTCCTCTCCCTCTTCCTCTCCCTCTCCCTCTCCCATTACAGAGTCCCTGCATGTGCCAGACATTGATAGGATGAAAATGTCGGGAACATAAAAGTCGAAAAGCTTTTGTCCTTGTTATGATTCCTTCTCCTCCGAGGCGTTCTCTATAATGAAGGTTCAGGGTGTCTTGCGTGCAGGAATCTGTACCACCTGTCATGGAAGCGTCGGGATAATAGGCCCAAAGGTATACCAGCGTGGGCCACTGACTTGTGGGAGGGATGGGGAGGAACTCCACGTTACTGCATATGGCTCTTCATTACCTCATGCAGGGAGGGGGGGCTAAACTCTGGGATTCCGAGCTCCGCTGGGCGGGGTGTATATATATATATATATATATATATATATTGTGAATGTGACCCCGGGGAACTCGCGGTGGAATTTCAACGCTATAATGCCGGCTGGTCAGAATTATTCCACACCTGAAACGTGGGGGCCCTCTTCCAGACAATTAGTGGAGAATTATAGAAGGCGAGGCGTCATGGTAATTTACAGAGTCCCCCCTCCCCTCTATATACCTCAGCCTCGGCCCCCCGACTCCCTCGCACCGCCACACAGCAGTGATATTTCAAAATGTTCCCTGCGTGCGACGTGGCCTCCCGGGCTAAGTGAGAGACGAGCCTAAATGGGAGCAGCCTCAGGTTCTCATTTGGGAGATGTGTGAATATAGAGGCAGCTTCTGTCAGCAGGGTGGCCTTCCGTGTGTGCGTGTGTGTGTGTGTGTGACTGTGTGTGTGTGTGTGTGTACGTGTGTGCATGCGCGTGCGCACACACACACACACACACACACACACACACACACACACACACACACACACACACACACACGCACACGCACGCACGCACACGCATTTGCACCTTTCGCTGGGTAACGATCCATTTGTGAGGTCACGCCAGCCAGCCTACGACTACAATGCAACATGGTGTATTATCGGTCGTAAAAGCGCCACTGCAACACACTTTTATCAATTCCACCCTGCAGGCAGCCCTCGTTCCATTATGTATGCAAATGGTGATGGCCGCGGCATTAAAGTAATAACGTGACTCCTGCATGGCCTCCATCAGCATGGCGGACTTATCATTGTGTAACATTGTCCCCCATCGTTAGCCAGCCGCATCTCGTCATTACCATCACCTGCAGATATACTGCAGCTGGAGATAACAGTTGTCATTTAACAGCACCGTGCGGCCCTCGTTTAAAGTGGTTCTCATTAAGGGGACTGACTATCTTCTTCACAAAATCCATGGATCTCTTCATGGTCTCCCCGGAGGGACTCCGGGATAACTATACCAGGGGGGGCGCCACAACGACACAAAATCAATGTAGGCGTTTGAGGGGCCATTCTGATCAGAGAAGAATAAATGAATCAATAATCGCGTTGACGGATGTCATCTGGTGAAATGACACGCAGGGCTAAACGCTCAGTTCCGTCTATATACCCGTCACCCGAGGAGATCACCGCTTACTCTGAAAATGCCTCTCCCTTGCCGTACCCCAACTCTCTCTCTCTCTCTCTCTCTCTCTCTCCCCCCCCCCCTCCCCCCCTCTCTGAAACGTGCGTTCCAGCTGTTGCCACTCCACAGAGCTGTGAGGTAATAATGAGCATGGAAACAGCTGCTTCCTCCTTTACAGTAGAGAGAGAGAGGCCCCCAGCCTCTTCTAATCCTTGGTCATTAAGTAAAGGGAAGGGAAGGGTGTGGAGAAAGTCAGCGCTAGACGAACCCTGGGATCACCGTGCACAGGCCGCAACACCCCTGGAGAGGCGGCCGAGACTTGGGTTACCCACAGTTTTATTAGCATGGGGGTGGGAAGGGGGGGGGGACGACGACCATGCAGTAGGTTGAGGTTCTGTAGGGAACTTTTATTTATTTGCACAAATCAGTCACATATTGACTACACTTGGACAGGGTCGGCCTGGACCACAGACCATAAGAAACGTATTGATTCAGTGTAGCTTTCCCCTGTCACTGTGTCCAGACTCCCTGTATAGTATATACGCTGGGGGGGTGTTTCAAAGCACAAGGACTGCACTGGACTGTAGTGGTGTTGTTGTTTCTCTCCTTTTTAAGTCCCGACACAGGCTGCGTTGAAGCAAAGCGAACAGCTGTCTTGATGTTTCTCTGTTCTTTTTCGGGGCTTAGCGTCACCGCGCATTAACTCAATTCCAAACAGAAAAAATAGCGGATTATGAAATATTTATGCTCTAACCTTTTCTCTGTAATGATTTCGTGATTTAATTTTCTCAGGGCTTTATACCTTTAAAGTGCCGAGAGAATACAAAACAGACCGGGCCGCGGGCGCAAGGGGGGGGGGGGAGAGAAAAAGATGATATATAGAGAAGATGACATTTGCATTCTGCTTGTAAATATCCACGCACGTGCACACACACACACTCACACTCACACTCACTCACACACACACACAGACGATGAAAATTATTCATTGAAGCATTCTTGCGCCTTATTCCACTGGTGTCTTTGAATAGAGTTTCAGGCTGTCTTTATAAGTATCTCTCCAACATGATTACGAATCCCCTCGAACCTCATACAGTGGGTGCGCATGACAGAACATCCATGCGGTGCCACTTGGCATGAATATACGCTTACCTGCATGTTACCCTGAAGTTAATAGTCTTACATTCAGGGTAACAGACTCACTGAACCTCTTCGGGGTGAACTTGTGCACACAGCTGTGACTCTAACAAGGCTATGTCTTTGGGAAACATTTTTTATGTAGATTAGTAATATGCTAATTGGACGCATGGCCTCGCTGTTTGCCAGGGAAAATCTGTCTCCAAATTAATGCTCTCACAGAAGAGATGGAAGTTCAGACATGAAAATGTTTAATGAAATCAGCAGGTAGAAGGAACGCTCCGTAATTTAATCCTGTAAAGAGACGGTTCTCCACAGACAATGGCTGCAGCGACTGAAAATTCATAATTTCTTTATTGATATTCCGCAGAGCCACTTCAGCACATCCATTCAAACAGTGATTAATCATACAGAACAAATTTAACCCATTCTGGGCAGGAATCCCTTTTGGTGTAAGCACTGTTATGCTTTAGCTATTGAAAAATAGCAAACCTACAAGCTCATAGCGCGCCACCGAGTGGCGCGCTACGAGCTTGTAGGTCTGCTATTTTTCAAAAATCGAAGAAACGACTGACATAGAAACATATAGCTTTTTCAGAAAACTGTGAGGATTTAGAAGACATTCATAGAATCGTTCCCAGGTCAAAATGGGTTAAAAGATGGCAGAGGTGCTCGACTTCGGGCCTGCACCTCTGACACCTTCCGGGCTGAACCAATGAGAAGAAGCCGGCATCGACCCACAGAGCGCCAGAGTCATGTCTCTCTCTCTCTCTCTCTCCGCATCGCGCCGCAGCCCCTCCCCCTCCCCCTCCCGCCCCGCTCGGCGACGACGAATAAACACAAACTAAGTGAAATTACTGAGCAAACTCATTTATCAGCAAGAAACACAAATCTAGCGGCGGCTCAGGAGCACAAGCTGCCGCTTTGTGTGTGATGCTTCTGTCAGTGCGTTTGCTCTCGCTAACCTCTCCTGACACCTGGAGTCAGGGACCCCCCCCACCCTCCTCTAAATGTGTAATATTCAATCTTCCTGACAGCTCTGCTAATGACCAGGAGGAACCAAAACAGGAGGTAATAGGTGAGCCCCAAAATTGCTTTCAAATTATCCCTAATAATGATTCCCTTCCAAGTAATAAACTCTTGCAGTGTGCGCGCACGCGTGCGTGTGTGTGTGTGCGTGTGTGTGTGTGTGTGTGACTGTGTGTGCTTGTGTGTGCGTGTGCGTGTGAGTGGCAGTGTGTTTATGTTAGCACAGCATAGAATGGCAGCGCTAATTATCGGCGCTATTAAAGGTAAGTACATCCAGCTGCATCCAGGAGGGACAGCAGACAGGCTGGACTCTTTCATGTGTCCTAGCTGTGCTGTTGGTCAACATCTACACCCTCCAGTCTGCTGGTATAGCTGCCTCCGTTCCCTTATACACCCACACATGTGCACATTCACTAAAATAAGATCTGAAGTCGCTTTAGCTCGGTGCGGTCGCTCAGATGAAAGCGGATTTATACTCCCCCGAGCATGAATTTGCTAAAGAAGACAGTAGACAATATACTCATTATTCAGAGCTGAAAAGTGCAATTTAAAAAATACCAAAGAAGTGCCAAAGACGTGTTTAAAAGAAGTGCCAAAGACGTGTTTAAAAATCTTACAATGCGTATAGGTTTAGGTCCTCTATACCGACGGAGAGAGGCAGTTGCAACTGTAAAACACCTGGGATTCAAACCCGGGTCCCAACATGGGAAACCAAACGACGTCTACTCCTCAGTGCAAGAGGGAATCCTTCAATGGCCAGGGAGGGGAGATACGTAATGTACTTCAGGCAGTACTACTTGCCAAACCAGTTAGTTGTGTGGCAGGTGTCCTACCCAATTTACAACTTACAATGTAGGCATTAGCAGTCTTAATCCAGAGCGACTATACCCGACCAACTGAGTGTATAAATGTCTCTATTTCTCAAATGAAGAGTATAGGGAGCCTCGGAGCCTCCAATCACCAGTGAAGTAGTTTTTAACATAGTCTACCATATAGATATACTTTTTAGTCATTCAAATACGTTCCGGATTGCAGCTTTAAAAATGTCCCAACCATTAAATGTTAGTTAGCTGGCATCTACTCACAGATGCTGCGTTTGATTATAACCACATCTTCGTTTCACTAGGGTCGGGGATGCATTTTTCGCAGGCAATAAATCAGCCTAAACTGACTCTAAAAACAAATTTATCAGAGAAATAGTTTTCCGACCGCTGATTTGAGTCTTTGTGGTGTAAAACTGTATGATATAATACACAACGCTATCAATCTGACATTCCTTATAGATGAGATATAAATTACTGCCATTTTGGGGAAAAAAATGTCTTTCCTTTTATTTATTTATTTATTTATTCAGGGTATTATTCTATCAGAGGTGTTTCTTATTTCTCATGATTGTTAGGACAGTGAAAGCCTTTGTGTTAGGCGGGAACCCCTTTTGGTGTTTTAAACATTGTTATAATTTAGCTATTGAAAAATTGCAGATCTACAAGATCTACTTGTAGGTCTGCTCTTTTTGAAAAATGGTAAAACTGGAGGATTTAGAAGAATTCTTTACATTTTTGAGGTCAGGCCTGAATGGGTTAATGTATGTAACTCAGACGAGTGTAGAAATGGAACCAACGGTTCCATCTGTACTCTGTTCAGAAGTTAACATTAACACCTAAGATGTTTTACTGCGAGCCTATTAATTCACCGCTGTACATCATTAAAAGTGTGTTGTGCTACTGAGCGACACATACTGTAGTGTCTGTGAAACCATAAGACCTTAACCATAGACCTCATTTCTCGACCCGTGCCAAAACACTG
Source organism: Protomyctophum bolini (assembly GCF_963924005.1). NCBI lineage: Eukaryota > Metazoa > Chordata > Actinopteri > Myctophiformes > Myctophidae > Protomyctophum > Protomyctophum bolini. The sequence goes on along the minus strand of NC_137871.1, from coordinate 11,198,609 downwards.
ATGGAAATGTACAGCCTGCTGCATTATTACAGATCATTACAATGCATAGTTGGCTCCGCAATACCTCGTGTGCCAGTGTACAATATATATATATATATCTCCATGTCCCTGTACATCCCCTCTGTGGTACGTTACCACAGTAATTTGCACATTTTATAATCAGCGCTGTATCAATACATCAATGCCGACATGCAGCATTATCGTGACTTGTTACTTTGCTCGAATTACGGGCAAGTATATAAGTGCTCTTAATTTTTCCACGGCCTTGTGAATTATGAATGATATAAAACATTTAAAAGTCTGAACAGAAGTATAATGGCGGAGAGTTTCACAATCAAGCTGAAGTATGAGTTGGGTCTCTCTACTTAGCTAAATGAGCCCAGAGCTGTGTGTGTGTGTGTGTGTGTGCACACTGCATAACTGTTTGACCTCTAAAGCAGCACATTCATTCTCCAAACATATGTTGGCTATTTCAGCATACCCTGGTCTGTGAAACGGAGACGGGAGGAGGAGGAGGAGGAGGAGGAGGAGAGCAGATCTGTGTGAGCAGCAGCCACATGTGAGCATGATCTAACTGGCTGTGAATATGGAGAATGAGCTGATGGTTAGAAGAACCAGCCAGAGAGGAAAGTTTTAGCCAGTCCAGGCAGTGACATATTTGCATGATTCGATGCAGACCTTTTCTTTATACTCAGAGGTTCTGTTGAGGTAACCTACGGCCTTTGGGGGTTTGAACGTACGTGCGATTGCTTACAAAGTAAAACACACAATGCACACACACACACACACACGTCCATACTGTAGATTCACACGCACAAGCGCGCGCGCACACACGCACGCACTGTGACGCACACATGCTCACACGCACGCTTGCAATTATTTCTCTACTGCCAACCCCCACCTCACCTTCATACAGTATACACGCACCCAAAAGTACCCTACAGCTGTTCTGGTGTGTCTGATATTAAATGACAAGGTGACTTGGTGTCCTACGGGCCACCTGAGTGCCGGGCTCTGCAGGGGGAACACGACAATCTATTCTCCCCGACGCTCAGAGGAACCTGCTCAAGCACAACAGCAGCAGTCATTTTCCCCCCGCTCGGCTGTTCTCTGCTCCCAGTCCTTCCAGTTTGCCTTCAAGTTAGTCGTTTTCTTCTATGTGTAATGATGATGTGTGTCATGTGTGTACTGTGTAATGTGCGTACATGCATGCGTGAGAGAGACTGAAACTGCAGAGACAGTGATAAAGAGAGACAGAGAGAGAGAGAGAGAGAGAAATATGTTGGGTTCAATTTGAATGTTGGGTTTTGGAACCGCTGCCTAGTTTGTAAAATACCCAGATTCATTCAGCTCCGAGTCCCGGGTTGTCAGATTGGTTGTAGGCTGGGAGGCAGCAGATTGTGACCGCAGAGATTATCTGATCAAATCCCATCCACCTCAGTCAGCAATGAGGTCATTTGGAGCAAAACAAACACATCCTGCTATTGTTTTTCAAATCTATAAGACGGGCGTTATGCGGTATGGAGTCAGGGCATGTGGTACAGTCGTCTCTCTCTTGTTCAGTTTTAAAGCTACGGCGGCTAGAGTGCTTACGCATCTGCGTATATACACTAAAAATAATACTGTCCCTGGCAAGTAATATTACTGTACATCCGACCCCGCTCGTATTTTATTTGAAGAATATCAGCTTCTGCCATCAAACAGCAGATTTAGAGTCCCACCGGCTCGACTGAACAGTTCATCTCTCTCTCTGTCAAACTGCTACTGTAAATGGGAGTTTGGGTTCTAAGTGGGCCTCAGTGTTCTTGTGTGCACTAGGTATATACTGACTGAGTGGGAAAGGGAGTGATTAAATCTGGCTGCAGCCACGGTTTCGTAATGATGTTTTGAATTGTTTTGTTGTTTGGTTAAAGCTGCAATCCGGAACTTATTTTTAATGTTATTTTAACCTGAAACGGAAAATAAGGTGTTCCTCCAGTCCAAGAATGGATTGCTGAAAAACTGGCAGCATTTGGGGGGTAGAAATCTTTTAAAGGGTTTGTGTATATAGAAAATGGGGCAAATAACATTACATTTTTAGAAAGCCTCTGATATGGATGATAATGAGGGCAGATACTGTATGTTTTCTGTTGCGTTTCGTGTATTTATTCAGGTTCAGGTTCATTTATTTGTTTGTCCCCGAAGGGCGATTTGGTTTACAGCAAAGCATAACAGGCAGACACATGAATCATACAAAACACAGTAAAAAAAGAACATGAAAATGAACATGAAAATAAAAACAGCAGTTCAACCTGGTTTTTAAAGACATGATCCAGGCTACTGAAATTTACTCTAGTTCATGCTATTTTTGAGCATGAACTATGTATGGCAAGAATATATTATGTGCGGTATACCTTGTGGTTGTCGATTTTTCTTTTGTTCCCTCACCCCAGGCATGACCAATCCATATATGGATGGAGTAGTCCATTTAAACTCTAGACTGGCCTGCCCCAAAGCTATCAGTGCAGCCGCGCCCGGCGGCAGCCAGCGAAAACTAGACTGTTCGCCGCTTCACCTCCCAATGTATGAATACATGGACTATTGTAAAGCGCTTCGAGTAAGCACGTAGTGCATAGAAAAGCGCTATTAAAAAATGCAATCCATTATTATTATTATTCTCAACAGGCCTGAAAATTAAGGCCCAGTCCTATACCTGGGGCCTCATCAAACCCTGTACACTCAACACACTGCTCCCGCGGCCAAACTAGAGTTCTCCATATATGGAGCTATGACCTGCTCTGACATTCTATAAATGTTGATCTGACTACATCAAACCCTGTACACTCAAAAAAAAAACGCTCCATATATGGCCAGTACAGAATTCATTCCATAATGTTGATCTGACCCCCCCCATGCCAAAGCGCCAGCGCTCGCCTAGGCTTCGTACACACACACACACACACACACACACACACACACACACACACACACACACACACACACACACACACACACACACACACAGTCTGTGTTTCATGGCCGCCTCCTCAATGCTTTTCCAATGGAAGTCACGTGGTTTGACCAAACAGTTGTGTGTGATGGGAGGGGGGTCGGGGGGGGGGGCAATCAAACACAAGTGTTTGGTCAAACCACGTGTCTTCCATTGGAAAAAGCATTGGGGCGGCCATGAAACACAGGCAGAGCACAGCACAGTTGTTCTGTACGTGTGTGTACGAAGCCCCAGCAGTCTGCCTGTCGCCTATAGGCGGATGCGATGACCTCGCCGCATAGGTCAAGGTCGCTTCTCGCCGTCAGGCGCCTCACTGGTTAAATAGCTGTATTTGTTTATTCATTGCGTTAAACTCAGTCCGTTCAGAGTGTTTTCATCTATTCAGAACTATTTTTTTTATTCATTACATTTCGTTCTGCACTTGTACAGTCGTACTTATACCCGTCTACCCGTCACTGTGATGCGACGCCTGGATTTCCTCACGGGATCAAAGTAGTCCATCTACATATACTGTATAGCGCTTGATTAGAAACCGAACAAAAAAAGATGAATAAATAAACCTCCACTGCTTAAAACTCTATGCTGACATCTTGGCAGAAGATGAAATAAACTCTGCAAATTTGATCCGTCAACCCTGATCTGGTCTATATAGCCTTCCGTTCATGCTCAATAAATCAGCTCTTAACTCGAACATTTGGGAAAACAAAGGCATCACTCAAGTGACTCAACTATAACAGAATCTTGAGGAATAAATCCCTTCTCACTTCCCCCAGCGCTATAACTCAGACGCAAAATCTAAATCAATCAATAGAAATGCATTTAAATTGAAATTTAGTTTGGTCAATAATGACTGAGCTGGGATGATTGCTTTACTGTAACTAAAGAAAAACTATTTCTTAAAGGACCACTTCACTCATTTTCAAACCCCATATCTTCATATAATTGGTCCTCACTGATGCTCATTATAATAGTACAATTTACAATTACAATTTAGGCATTTAGCAGACGCTCTTAATCCAGAGCGATTTACATTAAGTAAGAAGAAAAAGCATGGCAATACATCACATAAAAAGTAGTTATCATGAAACATGCGTAAGCTAAGAACGTAACAGTGGTAAAAGTCTTTAAATAAATACTTTTTGAAAAGTCTATGAGGTAAATGAACGGGGCGGTACTGTGACGCTCTTTACTATAAAGTTCTAAAACTACATAAAATGCAATTCTAGTGCCGTCTACGTAACATGCTATAAGTCTGTATAAAATGCTATCTAAGGGGCTAGGGCAAGTGCTACGGGCCATGATGGAGTCTGAAAAGGTGGGTATTCAGACGATGGCGGAAGATTGGGAGTGAGGCTGCAGTTCTGACTGCGATGGGAAGTGCATTAATAGTTTTGGAGCCAGAAGGGAGAAGAGTTTGGGACGTGTGGAGCGTTGTCCCGGCGTTTTTAGTGAAGGTACTTCCAGCTTCCCTGCGTTGCCATTTGTAGAGTACCATTTTTGTCTACTTGGCCTGTCTCTCGGAGGAGGGATGTGGACAGTTCAGAAGGTTTGGTAATAATCCTTCTCTCATTGTTTTCAAAATGTGAAAAAAATAACATTATCCTTGTCCTTATGTTCATTGTTATCAATCAGGCTGATAGAACTAATAGAACCTTCAGGCTTTATTCTTGGAAAGTTACCATGCTATAATAGAAGCGATTATTCTCACATTAAATAAATCAGCACAAGGGGATGTTATGCGTCTCAACATCAGCATGTGTTTATCTGTTGTTCTGTATTCACTAACGCTGACACAATCATCCGATTAAAGAAAATACCTTTAACCCTGCAGAGCTGCCAAAGTTATATTGGCTGTCATCTTATACCTATCAGGGCTTTTAGATTTCTTATATGGAACATATGTTGTGTTTTTACTGGTATGCCACTGCCGGCAACACCCATAGATGGAGGATTATTATGTTACGTGACCTCACAAAACCAGTTTTCTTTCTGAGTGGTGCAACCACTCCATTACACAGCTATGTGAGTCCCTGGGTCTGTCTGTCTGTCCAAGCACGAAAATAGCTTGGTTGGTTTTTCACAATTTCTCAACCGTTTCGGACGAGGGGCGGCTCGGCGGAAGCGACCCGGCCGCATTTCTGGGGGTCTGGAATGTTCCAGGGACCCCCACATGCTGGTAACTCTTGTCATTTCGGACACAGGGCGGCTCGCCCGTACCGGGTCGGGCACCCTGGCCGCATTACTGTGGGTCTGGAACTTCCACAGAACCCACCGGGGAACCCCACATACGGAGTTGCACAACTCACTTCACACGGGTGTGATTCTTTTCTTTTCTCAATAATTCAAACACTAATTGTGATAGGATAAAAAGGAGTGGTGACATGTTGTATGTCAAAAAGGTCAGCGTCACTGTGACATCAGAAACCTCTGCGTGAACACATTCCTGGCCCTTATTTAACGCCATAACTCAATAAGAGAAGGCGACCGCTGTAGAGGCCTTCTGGGCACCGCTCTAGTCTTTCTCAATGCTGAAAACGTCCAACAAAGGTTTGTCTCATTTTCTCTTCACTCTGTCAAAGAATTGAAGACAATCAATCGGATTGGAACCGTTCCCAATCAAAAGTAATTGGCAGATGTCTAGTGATTACAAGGCTGTATATAATGAGACTCTTTGAAGCTCTCGGCTGTTGAAGGCTACAGCCGAAACTGTAGCAGCCCATTAAACAGTTTCTAGAAGAAGAAAAGCACTGGATAAATATAATACTTCTGTTGAGTAAATAAAATCAGCTCCTCTTCGAAGATGTGATGGGCACGTTATAAGAAAAGTATTTACCCACAAAATGCTAATTAATAAAAACATAATTAGTAGCCTACCAGCAAGAAAATATAGCAACAATAATGAAACAGCAATGTAAATAGATTTCTGCACCCAAGTGGAAGCTACAGTATAGTGTACAATGACAGTGTACAAAGGCAGAACAAAACGTATTAAAAATAATAACCACAAAGTTGAAGGCATAATAACACAGAGATAGAAAAGAGCTTCATGGGGACATGGTAGCACAGTCGGTAGTGCTGTCGCCTCACAGCTATTATGTTCTGGGTTTATCATTTTTATCCCACGATTTTGTAACCCATTTTTCACCCCTGTGTCAATTATCTAATGTGATCCTGGGCTCTACACACCCTCCGCCAACCTAGTCCCCATATAAGGGGGACACGGGGAGAGCAACGGACTTGAACTCATGCTTCCTTCATGCCCGAGTGTCCAAGTTGCTCCTTTACACCTGACAGGGGGGAGTTTCCCTGGTTGGACGTAGCGCGTGGAAGGAACACGTTATTCCAACCAGTTCCTTTCCCCTCCATCAGGCGCCCCGGCTGGCCAGGGGGAGGTCCTGGGTTTGATGACACTGGGGGGCGTGTTTTCCTCCTCCGCGTCATCAGTGCCCATACCCGAGGTGGGGTTGGCGAAAGGGCCTTTCTGTGTGGAGTTTGCATGTTCTCCCCGTGTCCCCCTAGGGTAGGTACACTCACAAAAAACATGCAGTAATCCTGGTCTCTAAAACTGATGGAGGGGAAAGGAACTGAATCGGAATCAATAATGTGTTCCTACAACGCGCTACGTCCGGCCCGGGGAAACTCCCCCCCCCCCCCCGGGAGGTGAAAAGAAGCAGCTTGGACTCCTCATGCATAGAAGGAAGCATGAGGTCAGTCCGCTGTCCCCCGCCCAGGTTGGTGTAGCACCCAGGATTACATTAGATAATTGACACTGGGTGAAAAAAAATGGGTTGCAAAATCGTGGGATAAAAAAGAAAGGAAAAAAAGAAAAGAGCTTCATTCTAATATTCAGCTCCTATAGCGGATGACATGTGTGACTGTGTACTGAGAAAGTAACTGTGATCAAGAGTCATGCAGAACTGCATAGAGTACTGTATAATAATGTCACAGTGAATGTTATAAATGAATGAAAGGGAAAAATCTATGATGCTTGTGATTACAGAAAGGGAAATAAATCAATTTCCTCACTTAGGGCTGGAAAACACCCTCGGTGTGTATAGGATAATACAAGCTTTGCGTCGTGTTATCAGCTTTCCCACTGCTGCGTCCTGCCACCGATCAGTGTGTGTCGGTTTTTTCGGTACCAAGCATTAGTAGTAGTATAGTAGTAGTAGTAGTAATTGTAATTGTTCCCACTTCCCAGTGTGTGCACTCACTGCACTAGCAGCGCTGACAGTTGTGATTGCATCATTGTATATAGCCAATGCTGCCTTCCAGTTATACCTTAAAGTAAAACATTGTTTAATCAAGCAAGCTGCTGTTGTGTATTTTCTACTTGGCTGTGTATGCTGTTCACGCTTTGAAGTCCGATAATACACGCTGGGGTTTAATAATTATTAATTATTAAAATGATGACGTCATGAACGGGGCCTCCCTCCCGATCCTTAAGGCCGCACCTGCCTGGGTGAAATAGGCTTTCTTATTCCTTACTTTCCATCCCACTCGTATTCCTCCTCGCCTTTTTTCTCTCTCCTCCCCCCTCCCCTCTCTCTCTCTCTGTCTCCCTTTCTAACTCCCTCCCTCTCTCGCTGATCAAGAGCTCTGATTTGACGGGATACAAAACAGAAACCTCTGCGCTTTAATGGATTTGAAGTTTTGCACTGATGTCGGCTCCATATTTGTTGACGAACACCGCCACGGAAAAAATCTGATCTTCATATTTACAATTCAGGCAATCCTCTCACGCTCTTATCCAGAGCGACTGACTGGACAGTAAACAAGGTAAATAATCACATACTTTACATAGAATGCAGACAGGCAGTGTGGTGCCTCAGGAAACTAGGACATAAGGTAAACATAGCATCTGTCTAAACAATATGCTAAATAACAGTCATTTAGAATATATACAAGTTTAATCTAAAATACAGTTTCTTTCTCTGTATTCTTAAAGGCAACCAAAGGTATGGCACCCCCATATCTTGCAAGTCTGATCGGACCCTATACACAAACCCTCCCGTGCTCTCAGATCAGCCAAAGCAGGTAAGCTGGAAGTACCTTCACTAAAAACCCATTAACGCTCCACACATCCCAAAGTCTTCTCCCTTCTGGTTCCAAAACCATGGAATGCACTCCCCATTGCAATCAGAACTGCAGACTCACTCCCAATCTTCCGCCCCCTCCCAGACCCCCAATATAAATTGACTGCTACAATAACCTTAATAATAGAGACAATACACCATAAATAAATACTGAAACCAGATAATCATTATGGAAGGTGTATGCATGTACTATGTGTACTATGTAAACTCTTCATTTCCATTTTCCAGTCATTCAGTTGCATAAAAAAAGAAAAACCCTTTTCTCTTTATTTATTTTATAATTTGGGGACCCCCCAAAATAATTTGGCGACCCCCCCCGAGGGGTCGCGACCCACGGGTTGAGAACCCCTGCTGTATGGTACGTTATTGTTAATACAATAAAACTAGTGTATCTACAATGTGACGTAATTTGAGGTTCGGGGGGGGGGGGGGGGGGTACCGTCCTAAAGTCGGCTCTTCGGTGCTACTGACATTTTCTGACCAGCCGAAATCATTTCGGCACTACAGCGCCGAAACAGCGGTAAACTAGGAGTATGAATCGGCCCATACACCGAAACATTTACTGTAAACCCTGCAGTACTGTCTGAAGAGATAGGACAGATTGGACAGCTTAAGGATTGGCGCTTTAAAATATTGTTTGCATTTTGGAACGGCAGTGTGACTTCGTTTTATGAGTCTCAACCTCAAAGACTTGTTTTGTGTGTAGCTTTTTCACTTTTTCCTCCCCTAAATGCTTCCGTTTTGGAAGATGTTACACTTTTCTTCTCAACGCCTTGAAGTATTGCCTAGAAAAGTTTACTTTTGAATTGGAAAACCAGACGTATAACTGAACATTGCACAATGGTTGGATCTATTCATAGAACACATTTCACTGGAAAGCACTGGACAGCTTCCCAAACAAATTTGATGCATTCCTTCAACCATCTCAATCTGCACTACTGTACTACGTGCAAGCTCTGGTACAACTTTTTGTCTGTCTGTCTGTCTGTCTGTCTGTCCGTCTGCCTGTCCATTGTTATTGTTTTGTCTGTACTGGATACCTGCATTAATATTATATAAAACACATGGGGATGGATGCAGTCTTATTGAATTTTTTTCTGCATAGAGAATTACATGGCGGCGGCCTCCAGCTCAACAAAACTTGGACGGTTGTCTTCACGGAAAACTATTTTCTAACAAGCAAAAAACATTGTGGATTTCTGACATTTAACTGCAAATTGCAGCATTACACCGATATGATGGTAATTACTGCAGCACACCGGCACAGCTGCGCTGCCAAAACCATTAGAAGATGAAGAAAAGACCTGCAATTTTCCTCAAGGAATTTCCTCCCAAAGTCTTTTCCCTAATAAAATAATATTATGCAATATGTATGGAGCGGAGGCAAAACTCAAGATCGCTATAGGAAGAGTGACAAGGTTTAATAAAGTGAATGGCAAATTTAAGTCTGCATTTCTCACGGACAGTATGTGAATAATTATGAGCAGGAATAATTATTTCTATAATAAGTGAATCAGATAAAATCCACTCCTGTACAGGCCTATACAGTATATCAAAAAAGGAAAGATTTCACGCTATATACTGTGTCATTCAAGAAATACTAAACCTTTTCTTTAAAAAAAGAAAAGAAAAGAAAAAGAAGGCATTCACATTTGCCATATGCTGTAAATGTCATCTCTTTCAACTGATTCACGCTGCCCCAGTTTATCCTCACACTCTCCCACCTCCTTTCTCCACAGTGGGACAGAGATGCTGGCCAGGTTCACACCAAACATCCTGCCCCCCCAACTGAGCTGAACAAATTTACCTTGGTCTCATCTGAACAAAGAATGTGCTCTCAATATTCATCCTCAGGCTTCTTTTCTGGTTCTTTTAGAAAAGTTTAAAGATGGAGTGCCACGATTTTGTTCCACCCTAAAACATGATCATCAGGTATTATTACAATATAAGGGGGAATAACTTTTTCCAAAAAGTGTACAGTATTTGTTAAAATCATGCTTTCATGCGGACACGCCCACCAGTTCATTAAGTATGCCTGGTGGGTGGTGATGGGTGGTGATCCACCTGAACTGAACACGCACCCACAGCTGTAGTTGTATGATAAAGGGGGAGGGGTTAGGGGAGGGGATGATAGTGTGGTGTCACTATAATATAATGAAGTAAACAGTAATATTATTACTGTTTACTTCATTGGCCCGTTTGACTGTCAAGGGTTTAGCCTCCAGGAAGAAACCCTAAATACAAAATGAATACACCATTTCACATAAAAACAACTCCAGGGTGTCTAATGAAGTACTGTCACCTCATAGACACAGGAAAAATTGTGGCACTCCATCTTTAATCTTGCAGATTTGTGGCACAAAGTATGTTCTTTTTTGCGTTTGTTTTTTGTACATTATGGAGTGGAACTGTGACTTTCATTCATAACACCCCTGTGCCAAGTCTGAGGCACTTGCACTGTAGTAGTGCACACTGTCAGATGTCAGTGGCATCATGTGGCAGCAGCACGGCCACTGCCGCTCTGATTAGTTGTACTATATGGCTCGTTGATTATACTGATTACTGGCATATATACTGCTGCAACTGTGTTTCGACTGATTTGCAGTTGGTCACCGAATGCTCCTCTTTCCTTTTCCAGTCTCTTTTCAATTCCTCTGGCAATTCTCTTCCACGTGGAGCCATGACTAAAAGTGTGATTAAGAGTGCGTACGTCAGACGGTGTGACTGAACTGGAGCAGCCGGCGCATGAAAAGGCATCGAACCGCTCTGCTGTCGCGTGCAGGCGATGGCACGCGACGCGGCAGGCGGAAGCTCAACCCCTTCTCTTTGCACAGATTGGAAGTGAACGGGATGCGACAGTTTCAGTCGTGCATGCGTGACTTCAGCTACTATACTTGAACCTACTTAGCATCCTTGCTCTTGGGGCAGGGCTGGGTAACAATGTACTGAAAATCTGTCTGGAGATGCCATTTCATTTAAATTTAAATTGTTTGCCAATTTCTCGAAGCAGATCAAGTATACCAGTAAGCCAGCAGCGTTGGTGGTGAAAACAAACGAACATGTCCTAGCATTAATACATTTGTTATTTTCTTTCAATAATTTGTTTCTTATTTTTATCTGGTGTGTAGGCGACAATTATTTCTTTACAATAGGAGAATGTAAGAATAACTATACAGTACCTACTACAATAATAAATTATGATTAAAAATAATACATTCCTTTTCATACTTCTTTGCCCAAGCAACTGGGAGCCACGGGAAAGAGCTTAAAGGACCACTTCACCACTTTTCAACCTCTTCATATAATAGGTCCTCACTATGAAAATCTACATAATTTTTCTAAAGTAATCTTGTTTAAAAAGAAATCTTCCTAATGATGATGTCACTGGAAGACGGTTTCTAAACTGCCCGCAGACTGAGTAGAAAAATATCGTGCCATTTTATCATGATTATTATTAGTGAGGACCTAAGATAGGTTGAAAAGTGGTGAAGTGGTCCTTTAAGAGCCACATGCGATGCGGCTCTACAGCAGCAGTGTACCTATCCTTGTCTTGGGGGAACACTTGCTGAAAATAGCAATATCTACAAGCTTGCGACGTGTTGTGAGCTTGTAGATCGGTTAAGAGATTTGGTGTAGTATAGTGCCCGATTGTCCTCTACAATCTTGTCCTCTAGAAGCTGTGTAATGACCCCCAGGCCTGCACGTTACACTTCTCCTCTTCCGACTCTACCTCAACCCCTGCCCCTCCTTATTTGTGTATCTCTACTCATTACCTATTTCAATATACGCTAGCAACATACATTTACTATGCAGATGTATGTTGGTCAGGTTGTTATAGTCACACATACGTACTTTGCATGCTATTTAGATAAGACATACAGTACTGTTGCTTGACCGCAAATGCTAAGAATGTCATTTAAATCTCATGTTGTTTAGACAGATGCTGTTTACCGGGTATCCTAGTTACGTACTTTAAAGCGTGAAATTGTTTTACCTGGTATCCTAGTTACTTCAAAGCACCAAATTGTTTTATTGCACTCTATTTACTTGGCCGTTTACCCTATATGTTGTTTGTTGACTATACAGGATTCATGCCATTTACTCTGATTTTCCACTTGGTAAGTACTCTGGAAAAGAGCATCTGCTAAATGTCATAATTGTAAATTGTGTCCAAAGAAATTCAACATCACAAGCTTTCAATGGATTTTTTTATGTTTTTTTTGGAATTGAGTACACACTATTGGTGAGATTTGAACCGAGGACCGTGAGAATATGTAGAGAGCATTGTGAGCCACCGTGCTCCTTGATCCACTGCAGTTTTAACTGTTATGGATGTTAGTCTTTCTTAAAGACATGTTTTGAAGAACAGGAACCCTGGTGGTTTTTTGGACCACCTTGGGAACACGTACAGTATAGAGAGGTTGAGATTCAAAAGCACAGAGACAGTTCTGTTCACTGTGGCGGTCTGTTGATGGTCCAATCACAGCTAAGCATAACATGGGTTAGACCAGGCCTGTCGAACTCAACTTGGGGTGAGGGTCAAAAGGTCACTTGATGGGGGCCACAGCCAGTTGCGGACACGCGCTCAATGTCTCAGTCAGTCACTGATATAACTACATATATGTGTGTGTGTGTGTGTGTGTGTGTGTGTGTGTGTGTGTGTGTGTGTGTGTGTGTATATATATATATACACACACACACATATATATATATTCTACTGTAATTATTAAACAATGCAATAAGGATGCCCAACAAAACATTTGAAAGTAAAAAAAAATCAATTTGAAGTAAAGACATTACTTGTCTACCCGTTTACTGTACATCTGCTAATATGCAAAAATATCTCCAGTTTCTGTTGAGTAATATGTGGCTTTTGTTCTTATACGTTTCAGGTGTAGATCACCCGGAAGCTATTACCATGCCAAACATTTACATCTGCAAATATGCAAAGTATCTACGGTTTCTGTTCAGTAATGTGTGGCTTTTGTTATGCGTCAGCTGTTGATCACCTGTCAGCAAAACATTTACATCTACAACGTCAACGTCTAACCGTTAGACAAACCTCTCCACCAACAGTTTTCCTATTTGATAAAACATTGTTTTAAAAAATAAATGCCCCCACACACATTTTTCCAGTGCATATTGGGCAGGCCTTGTTGACGGATTTGGAATAGATTTTGAAGGTCTGGTTCCAAAAATGAACCAGTATTTTACATGTGTAAAAATCCATGATATTTACATTGGAATGAATGAGCCTGGTTGGAAAGTGTCCAAGTGGGAGTGGAGTGTCTAAGTGGGAGAGGGCGGGGTGAATATAGGTGAAACAGAGCAACATCTTCAACCACATCAGCACACATACGACACAAGCAGCATCCAACACCAACAGCATACACCACAGCCAGCATCCAACAGCATACACCACAGCCAGCATCCAACAGCATACACCACAGCCAGCATCCAACAGCATATACACCACAGCCAGCATCCAACAGCATACACCACAGCCAGCATCCAACAGCATATACACCACAGCCAGCATCCAACAGCATACACCACAGCCAGCATCCAACAGCATATACACCACAGCCAGCATCCAACAGCATACACCACAGCCAGCATCCAACAGCATATACACCACAGCCAGCATCCAACAGCATACACCACAGCCAGCATCCAACAGCATACACCACAGCCAGTATCCAACAGCATACACTGGGTGGGGAAGTGATTGTCATCACTCACCCAACACCGCTGAAGTGCTCTTGAGCAAGGCACTGAACTCCCAACTTCTCCCCCTGGAGCTGCTTAGTGGCCAACAGTATAAGACTGTGGTTGTACTGGTCAGCTCCCAGGTTATAATGTGTGTGTGTGTGTGTGTGTGTGTGTGTGTGTGTGTGTGTGTGTGTGTGTGTGTGTGTGTGTGTGTGTGTTTCCGTGGGCACATTGGACGCGTCAGGAGCCCTTCTTCTTCGTGGGGCTGGTGGATGGAAAAGAAGCTCCACCTGGAGCTTCTTTTCCATCCACCAGCTGTCTAAAAACCCCACGAAGAAGAAGGGCGTCAGCTTCTTCTGACGCTCCTGACGTGTCCAGTGTGCCCACGGGGGGTGTGTGTGTGTGTGTGTGTGTGTGTGTGTACACCACAGCCAGCATCCAACAGAATACAGCACAGCCAGCATCCAACAGAATACACCAGCATAAAGCACAGCCAGCATCCAACACAAACTGCAGCATTAAACAGCTGCAGCATCCAGCAAAGGAAAAGGAAAATTAGGCCTGTCACAATTATTACATGCACATATGGCCTAATCACAAGTATTTGAGATGATCACAATACTTTTGGGGGGGGGGGGGGTAATAATTGAACATTTTTCATATTATTTTCAAACATTAAAAGAAGTAGTGGAAATAGCCGATCAAAATGCATCAATGACGTGTTTTGAGCTATAGTATAAAGTCATTGAATGATGCAAGTTATTTGTCATATCTGCCCCTGTGGACCTCTTTGTTTACAAAGCCTAAAATATCCCAAGTTTTATTCATGACACAATTAAATCGTTAATCACAATTATTTGAGCAATTAACACCTAATCGCCTGCAGCTAAGTGTCATAATCGTGACAGGCCTAAAGGGGTTCTTACTTTGTTTTTCTGAAAAGAACGGAGACCACCAAAGACCAGGGCCATCGGGCTCAGAGGAATCCTCCATGCACATTGCAGACACATCCATGGGTCCAGAGATGTCTAGAGATGTCCAGATATGTCCAGAGATGTCCAGATATGTGCAGAGATGTCCAGAGATCTCCAGATATCCAACTCTAAAGGGCATCCTCGGGTTGAGCCTTGGTGAAAGGATAGAGCACATTTAAACCAACGGAAGCTGACAGAAGTGCTGTACAAGGTTGAGAAAAACAGCGAAGCAAACACGCAGACAAATATTTACATCAGTATCACATATCCGTTAACTTGCCAAATCAAATAATCAAACTACAAAACATAACCATTACTCACCATTAATCAGGTCACAGTATTAAACATTAATATTCGTTGTCTCTTCCAAATTAACCCATACTTCCCTGTTCAGCATAAACATGTCACAATATCACATATCATCACCAAACATCAATATCTTAACCTTTCAGTCCAATTTAGCACACATGATACTAGTATCATTCATTCCCTGTCATGGCTTCTGCTCTGCCCCTACTGCAGCTGCCAGGCTCCATGCTAGCTTGCTAAGCTAACCCACTCTGATATTTCTATTTCTTCCCCAACAAAGTTATACACAGTTAAAGTACAATCTGAATATACATCAACATAATGCCCACAGCATGTGCATTCCCAGTATAACCATCTCACCTGCAAAATAGATGAATTCAAATTGTTATCACACACTGCAACTGCACAGCATGTGTTATGTTAATTTGATGAACAAACAGTTCACCTGAGTTCACCTGCCAGTAGGAAATCCTGACTTCCTGAAAGTTCATATAATGGCCTGTTGTGGCGCTGTCATTGGGCCCAAAAAAAACCCCATAGCTCCATAAAGGTCCATGTATTTGGGCCCAACTTCACCTAGACTGTATTACCACTTTTCAACCTATCTTCATATAATAGGTCCTCACTAATAATCATGAAAAAAATGGCACCATCTTTTTCTACTCGGCCTGTGTCTCATAGGAGGGCTGTGGGCAGTTCAGAAACCGTCTTCCAGTAACATCATCGATGGGGAATACAAGCTAATAAAATCTGCAGGCTATATATATATATATATATATATATATATATAAATATATATATATATATAAATATTTTTTTATTTTTTTAACTACTAAGGCCATGAGAAGACCAACATTGTATCCAAGATTGTCTGAATTTAGTTTGTAATTCAGTGTTTTCTCTCTGGACTCTATTTCCGGCCACGCTTTGAGATAGCCTATATGCTTTAAAACACAATGATAGGCCTGGGCCGGCCCAGCGGTCCAGGCACCTACAGTAGGCTGCATGGTAATTCCAGCCTGACAGCGTGTCACGGGTTTGAGTCCCGAATCCTGACGACATTTGCTGCGTGTCTTAATTCTCCCCGATCTCTCTCCCCTTTCCTGTCTTAACTACTGTAAAATCTATCAGTAAAGCTGTAAAGCCAAAATATCTTAAAAACAAAAAAACACAATGATAATGTAACATTGACAAAGACAATGGACAATCCAAATTCAGCGTGTTGAATTACCTATCTCAAGCACGTTTCGAGTCTCAGCAAGTAGATTATCATGCTGTATACTGAAATGGAGGAGTCCCAATGGCTTCCTCGGAAATCAAACCACAGTTTGTTACTTTGGAAATGGTCAGCAGTATGTCAAGTATACAGCGAGTCATTATAGTAAATGGTCTAAACATGCCAGACCACTGGTATGTTCCTTTAACACATCAAGCTGCTAAGACATTCTACATCTCTATTTGTCCTCAGACAACTTTCTGCACTATTCACACAGTATTTGGGCTTTCAAACATACAGTAAGTGTAAGAAGTATACTCAGATTTTACTTAAAAGTACCACAATGTGTTGAAATACCCGGCTACAAGTAAAAGTCCTGTTTTCAAAATCTTACTTGAGTAAAAATATCAAAGTATTGGCATGAAAGTTTACTTAAAACTACCCTATGTAAAATTGCTCATTATGCAGAAGGTCCCACACGTTTTTCTTTTCTCCAAAGGTTTACCAATTTTTTTCAAAAATGGCACAACTTGTAAATTGTCTCTTTTCGAA
>NC_137871.1:11136761-11176761 GCF_963924005.1 Protomyctophum bolini | reverse complement strand
CACCGTATACAGACGGGGCGCTATAGACACTCTGATTGCGGAGATTGTGTGTGTGTGTGTGTGTGGGCAGAGACACCGATGCAGGAGAAAGAGAAAGACACAGGGAGAGAAAAAGAGAGAGAGAGGCAGTCGGGTGGTGGTGGGGGGGGGTGGGTGGCTGTTGCGGCGAGACGGCTGCGGACTGGAGCTCCGGGGCGCACATAAAGCAGGTCTTTGAAAAGGGGCAGACAAAAGAGAAAAAGGTCTCTCCGCCAAATACCTGAAAGAATGTTGAGAGGAAAGAGGAGCAAGGCCAGGGGGAGATAAGGCAGTTATAGCCGCACACTGAGGCGGCTCCGATGTCATCGGATCGCGTTACCTCTGCCAGCATTTTGTCTGCAGTGTCCGTCGTCTGAGTGCGAGTGGACGCCGACGTGCACGGGTGTGCATGCATGCGTGCATCCTGTGCGCGTGCGCCTGTGTGCGTGCGTGCGTGCGTGCATACACATACGCATGCATGCGTGTGTATAGGTCGATACCAGGCCTATAGCTGACATTCCGGAGTGGTCTCCCCTTGTCTGTGTTCTGTTCATGGTCCAGTGAGGTCGCTGACAGAGCCGCGCGGGCCCGGGGCCGGGCTCTCTGGGCCGTCCGTGGCGCCTGGAGGGCTAGCCTGGCGCGATGCGACAAGAGCATGGTTTAGACCGCCAGCCCTGCAGGCGAGAACCACAGCGTCAGGCCAGATGTGAGAACTGTAGAATGATGAGAGATAGAGAGAGAGAGAGAGAGAGAGAGAGAGGGCCCCAGTCCACTCTGCACCCTGGTCGAATTTTAGATTTCAGCCCAGGAGCACTATTTTGTTTTTTCTCTCTCCCCCCAAACCCTTCTCAGTGACTTCAAAAGCATCTTATAAGAGGGAGAGGCTGCTTTGAAAGTGATTTTCAAGTCTTGGCTCTTTATCTGCGTGTGGGAAATCACCCCCAGCTATTTTCGTAAGCTTAGCTATACCTTTGAATAGTTTAACCGAGCCTCGGATGAAGGGATGTTCTGAGCGGCTGTGGAAACATGCTTGGAATGAGGCGCAAAAGCCTCATGCGCTCCCGAACCGAAAGCATCTCACCTCCCGGGATGAAAACAAACAGCCGGATATTGGAAGTGAGAGAGGGAGATATGTGTGTCAGGGGCAAATCTCTTGCGGTGATTGCCTCGTGCTATGCGGGCGGAAAATGAGGTCTGATAACAATTAGTCCTGCTCCAGCGACTCGGGCCCACTGCCGCCCTAATGATGTCATTGACCTTGTCACCCCCTTCAGAGGTCAAAGTGTCCGTGTTAAACCATGCGCAATGGTTCCGTGTTTAGACTACAAGGGCCTGTCCGGCTAAATGGTGATGGATCACTTCTTTTTGCTCGCTGCTGGTGCAGGGTGTGCGTTGCATCAGATGATACAGGGCCTTAACATGATACGCAGCTGATTTAATCAATACTCTGAGGAAATGTGTGGTTGGACTCCATTTCAATCCAATAACACATGAGGCCTAAGGTGTGTGTGTGTGTGTGTGTGTGTGTGTGTGTGTGTGTGTGTGTGTGTGTGTGTGTGTGTGTGTGTGTGTGTGTGTGTGTGTGTCTCTACCCTTGAGGAGTGTTTGCACGGTACCGGCAGATAGCTATAGCAAGGACACTGTGTTTGTTTTCCGTATATTCCTTTGAAATGAGCTCATCAGCAACAAATGCATGCCTAGTGTAGCGGTATGACACACTCACACTCTCACACACACACACACACACACACACACACACACACACACGCACACACACACACACACACACACACACACACACACACACACACACGCACGCACACGCACGCACGCACGCACGCACGCACACACACACAGTGAGTGTATATACATGATCACCTGAGACGGCAGCGAAGGCAGCAATGACTTTCCTATCGACGCCGACAGACTCCATCATAGTGGTCATTTGCCGGCCTCGCTTGCTAAATCATCTGGGAGAGAGAGAGAGGGATGACGTGACTGGCGGATGAGCTGAGCACGCACGCACGCACGCATGCATGGACAAGCTGCGGGATAACAGAGAGGGAGAGAGAGGGGAAAAAAAATAATCAGGAGCATTTTTTTTCCTATTTCCCCCCGCCTTGTTTTATTAGATTTGTTTCACGGAGGCGCAAAGCCGCTCGCTCGCTGGCTGGCTGGCAGGAGGACAGAGGAGTTGAGGGAGATTACAGCGGGAGATATAGAACACTGCATCTGGGTACAAAACAAGCACAGCATTCACGGCATTTCTCCCCCATATGGCTCCAGCAGCTCGTCTGCTTTGAGCTCTCAGAAATAGACGCGTATTATACCGGAGGGCAATAGGGACAGGTGCTGTGTGGCCCCCACAGGCGCAACACACACGGCACGCGAAACGAATGCGAAACGAAAGAGGTTGTATTATGCATTATGTAAGAGTAAGAATAAAAAAAAATACATATGTACAAACACGCATACACGCATGCTGTACAGGTACACACACACACACACACACACACACACACACACAAGTACACGTGTGCACATGTTATGTGTACACTTCACTTATACACACGTCACGGAGAGAAGACAGTAGCATTCTGCCTGTGGATTTCCATTATTTTATCCTGTGAAGTGAACTAATAGATTTGGACCACTTAAACCCTATACAGTATATGCCTGTACAGTACAGTACTTAGTTCACCGGAGTCTTCCAGGGGTCTATATTATATGGCATTTGAACATTTTGATTACATGATTTCATCAGTGTAACTGGTGAATCTATTCCAATAGTGGTGTGCGTGCGTGTACAATATGTGTGTATGTCAATTGCTACGGCTCATACATACTCCAGGGTGAAGTGATACTGGTAGGTGATAGCTTATTATCACCTAAAAAAGAAAAAAAAGTGTCCATTTGTAGCGGGGGTGGTTTGCATGGTTTTGCTCAGTGATTTCTTGTTTCTGTTCACCTGCCAAGGACTATACAGATGGAAGTTATAGCTAGCAGCTAAATCTAGTACCAAGTATATCTGTTCCTTTCCGTTTGAGCTTAATGTATTATGTATACACACGGTGGTCCCCGGCCGGCACAAATAAAAGTACTAAACGGAACAAATGGCCATTGAGCCCCTCCTTCCTGGTTCTCTGTCTCACTCCGCCTCTCTCGTCGTCCGCTCTCTGTTTCTCTGTCTCCCCACCTCTGACCGGCAGTGACCCGTGGTGGCCCTCTGCTCTAATGACCACCATAGTTTGGGGGGGGAAGGGGGGGGGGGGTCAATTATCCGCAGGGCCAGCAGTTCTTTTCATTTCAGCCACTTTTAGAGCTCTGTTTTAAGTCTGGCTTCAAACACAGTATAGACAGACAACTGGGGTGGGGGGTGGGGGGGGGGGGGGGGGGGCTTGTCTGTGGGGTACATGAGAATTGTGGGGGGGGGGGGGTGTTTAGGTAGGGGGTACATTAGTTATATAGCCTACTTATAGCTTTGAAATCCCACAAAATGGAGAAGAGCGGGGGGAAAAACCCCCCAGAAAACATCAACCTCTTGGAGAGCTATTGGTGTCTATGTGTGTGCGATTTAGCTTTTTGCACAAAACCGTGTTTAATAATATAGCTGGCGCGTTTTGCGGAGACGGAGCAGGACGTCGGGACAAAAAGGCACGGAAATTGCAGAACAGAGCATAGAGAAAATGAGCTCTCATGAGAGAGAGAGGATGAAAAACAGAGCCATCTGCGTCGGGGGTTGGCTCTCCAAAGACGGTCTGGTCTCCTTTCCATCCCGTATGTGTATCATTTCTGTTTTACGGTATAAATCAAGTTGTGTTGGGGGATTTTCTATTCTTTTTTTTCTCCCCCCTTTTCTCGACGATTTGTGCCTTTGTGGCGGGTGCCTTTATGCATGCTGCATATATATACAGTATATGCACACACTTTAAATGTGTGGTTTTTGTGCATGCATTTTCGAGTTGTAGCCTACATGTAATATGCACACACACGTGTGCGTATATATAACCGTTATAGGCTGTCTGCCTCAATGCATTCATATACTCACTGTGTGTATATGGACGTGTGTGTGTGCACAGAGGGCAACGTCTTTCCAATTGTGCGAGTGCCCAGTCTCTTAGTGTGCGCGTGCGTGCGTGCGTGTGTGCGTGCGGTTTTAGGCAGAATGTGTCTCTTGCTCTCAGGCCTCTAGAGTCATCGGGCTGTGAAGGTCAAGTCTGATTCAAGAGACAGACAAGGCAGATTGGCATGGAAATGGAATCCGCTGTCTCCGTGCCAAGCGGCCAGACTGACTGGCTAGCCCTCCTCAGCCTCTCATCACGTCCAAAGCCTATCCTCTCTCATCATCACACAGCATCCATCCACCCCTCCACTCTCCCACTCCGCCCCCCCCCCCCCCCCCCCCCCCCTTGCATACCAATAACAGACCGACGGCACACACAGAAATATATAGAGGCCTGTTTAATAATCACGATGTCAAACGACGCCTGCGCGAATGGGGTGGGGGGGGGGTGTACACGAATCCAGCTGTTCGGGGTGTGCGCTACGACGAATCATAAACGTGGTGGAGCCCTCTCTCCTCCTCCTCCTCCTCCTCCATGCAGCGTTGCATATGGCGGGTTTAGCCGTAAGCCATTCTAAACATTCCGTAATGACACAAGAAATGCTTTCACCGCTGCTGCTGCTGCTGCTAATGGATTCATAAGCAGCCGGTCCTTAAGTGAGTATTATTGTTCCACTGTTTATTATATCTTTTTGAAAGAAGGCAAGTCATATAAGTTATGTTTAATGACTCTCTCTCTCTGTGTGTGTGTGTGTGTGTGTGTGCGCGCGCGCATGTGCGTGTGCGTGTGTGTGTGCGTGTGCGTGTGTGTGTGTTTGTGTGTGTATGTGTGTGTCCTGTATAATGAGCATGCGCTGTTCATATGAATGAGTGCAGTGAGGCATGAGATGAGTATGAGCCCACTGGTATGGAACAAGTCCTTGCACTTTGTGTGTGCGTGCGTGTGTGTGTGTGTGCACGTGAGAGAGAGAGAGAGAGAGAAGGGAGGAAAGAGAGAAAAACGATGGAGAGAGTGAAGGAGAGGGAGAGGTGACTATAGAGGACAGGGGGGCGAGAGAGCGACAGAGTGAGAGAGAGTGAGAGAGAGAGAGAGAGAGAGAGAGAGAGAGAGAGAGAGAGAGAGAGAGAGAGAGAGAGAGTGTTCATGGGGCTGAAATGAGTCGCTGTCCTTCATGAATATGTAAATACCCCCCGCGTTCCACTGCTGTCTGACTGATGTCGGCTTGCGTGTGGGAAAAAAAACAGGTTGCTGCGGTAACAACGTTCCCCCCAAAAGCTGTACTTGCTGCAAAAATGAATAAATAATAATAATAATAGATGCAACAAAAAAAAAAACGTGAGAGTGCCGCAGTTGCCCCCGAAACCAAAGTCAGACACGCTTCTCTATTAGACTATATAACAGCAGCTCCACTATAATATAGGTACAACCGACAGAGGTCTTTCTCATCTCCGGAGGCACCCTGAAACTAGGGCAGCGCTTTAGGTCGCATGTTTAGGTCAGTGACCCTTCATTAAGGGACGCTCTAATGCATTTTGTCAACCGCTGCGCTGTGCCTCCGCAGCGGGGCGCGGCTCTATACGCAGGAAGTACGCCCCTGACCGCCACCACTCCATGCTGAGAGCCGTCAGGGTGTATCGGGGCATGGTGGTGATGCTGCTGAACCAAACGGCCCTGAGCCGGAAACCATTTAGCTTTTTTTTTTTGCTCTTTTCATGCGGGGACTGACATTGAGAATATATATATCGCCGTTATTGAATTAGAGATGGAAGTCTAGCCGCACTTCACGTCCAATGTCCCCAGCATGAATCATTTCAAAATTGTAAGCCTAATAACTAAACCTTTTTTTTCTCCTTTTTTTTTTACCATAATGTTTTACCATAAAACATTTTTCTTTTCTTTTCCCAATGTCAATTTCTCAAATTCTATAAGACTATACTTGTGGGGACATTAAGTGCACACATTACATATCCTTACGCATGACACGGTTCACATTTCAGTGAACGCACAGGTGGTGCGTATGCACACGGCAAATCCAGACATGCAATGTCGCACGCGCGCGCAGCGCGCGCGCACACACACACACACACACACACACACACACACACACACACACACACACACACACACGCACACACACAGTCCCTGCCCCCACAGATGTTGTGTATAGTATTTAGGTCAGTTAGTTTGCAGATGGGTGGTCAGCACCGCTTGCATTAGCTTGGGTTTCCAGCAATGGATACAATGGGCCTGGTCTGCTGGCTCCCCACCAGTGGGCGGGGGGGGGGGGGAGGCAAATACTAACGTTAGCTTATATGTTATTGATGCTAATGACAGCTGACATGCATACTAATACACAATCGATTCACGAGTGTTAGTTTAACGGTGAGAGTGCACAAATGGACACAAAGCAAGGGGTCCATTTGTACACTCTTAAACCAATTAAACACTATATACCTCATTGACTGGTGTCCCCCTGGGGCTCTATCTGTACTATATGGCCCCTCCTTTTCCCCTCTACACAAAATAGTCACTCTTAAAGGCTCAAAATGTGTCATGCTGTGTCTGCTTGCTATAGCTTTTGCTGAACGTTATCCTGCAGCATATAAGGATAGGGGTCATGTAGCTATATGAATACTCAGGATTGTACAGCAGTTTATTTTCAGGTATAGGTCCGATTGAGCTACAAGCTCTCTTATGTGAAAAAACTCAAGGCAGATGAATAATGCATATTTCATCCATCCATATGCTATTGACTATACTACTCTGACTTCTAGTGCTACTCATGTACGGTAGTTAGCAATTTTCCCTGTAATTGTCTCCAGTGTCTCCACCAAGCCGAATGGGGAGAGAGTATGTTTTGCACTCCGTCCATGTGTGCGTCCGCAACACATTATTAGTTATCATAATTGCAGTGATAAGACCGCAATGAACGTGTCTGGGACATCGACCCGGTTCTATAACGAACTTTTCCGCGTTCTAAACGGTTTATGTCATGGCACACATTATGTGGCCTTCTAAAATGTACTCTTTTGCACCTCCTAGAGGCGGTTGCTGTAACAGAGCCAGTAATTAGTGTTTAGTCATTTCAGATAGCTCAGCTCAATTGTTTCCAGCACACCTGAAACCCTAATTTGTTTGTGGGCTCATGCAGTTTTCAGTTTGTTCATGTCAGACACAGAGGCAGAGCTCCTCTCCCCCTTTTCTTCTGTTGTGCTTTGGAAAGCCTTTGCTTGTAAGTTTTCAGTGTTTAATTCTACAATTGCATTTCTGTATTGTGTACAAGTGTGCATTTAAATAATAATGTAATTCATGCGTGGTTGAGATTAAAATACATTTCTTGATGCTGTAAAAAATACTAAGCTAAGCTGAATGTATAGCTTTTGTCATTATGCTAGACTACAGTAGCTTTTTGTCAACATATGCACAGAGGTTATTCTATGCTGTAATTGATTATACATTTGTGTTGAAGTATGTTTTCTGATCAAGACATTGGCATGTTTATTTCAGTTTTACAAATTAACGATTATTGGATGATGAGAAGAGGACAGTAAAGTTTGGAATGCTACCCTGGTTTTCCGACTCTGATTCCATGATCATGTTCGCTATCTGTAAAGGGATGTAGAAGGGACACGCATCTATCTGAGACAGAATAGTTTATGTACGGACGAGTTACAGGGGGGGGAGGAGGGGGGGGGGGGGGGGTTGTGTTAGGCGACGCGTTGCAACTGATCATCAGTGATGTTGTTATTGCTCATGCTGCTGCCGCCGTCCTTCCATCCTTGAAAGGATGGGATCGATCCCTTCAAGGATGGGAGAACGGCGGTGGCAGCAGCACCGTGAAGCAGCAAGTGTTAGTGGAATTAGGCAGAAATGTCAATTTGGCCAAAGCGTTACGTGGGCAATTATATGTGTTTGAGGGCCAACAATATGAGGTTTCCACCTGACAGCAACGATTTACAAATATCACCCTCAACATTAGATTATCAACACCAGCAGCACGTTGCACAATAACAAGCTTTCATAATGACATAACAGCATGCACTCATTGGAATGGTTAAATGGATGGAGTAGTACGCCAATGTTACACGCTTACTGAGGACCCCATTCTACAAATCCCAAAAGGTTTTCTGAAAAATGTATGTTTCTTTGTCAATGGTTCTCGAACAAACCTTTCATGTGAAGGACCCCCAGAATGAATGTGTTTGGCTCAAAAAGGATTCTGTTTCAGGGACCCCCAGAAGCGAAGATTTGAGTAATCTGTTATGATCTGACTGTGAACTGTGTAAGTTACCCTTATTTTGTAGTGTGTCTTAGTATTTCCGGTTTTGCCTAGTTGTTGCCTGTCTTGTCTCGCCTCTTTCCCTGTTACACACCTGTCTCCATTCTGTCGTTAGCCTGCAGTTGCCTGATTACACTCAGCCTGTATAGTCTATAAGTACTGGACTCATTCTGCTCTCACACTGCCAGATCAAAGTTGATGTTACTTTGTGTTCCTGCCTGTTTTGTCCTGCTGTTGCCTCGTCATGTAAGCTGTTATATGTTTTTTGCTCTAATAAATACTGGACTTTACCTGCCTGCCTGCTTGTTCTGCATCTGGGTCCACAACCTGACACACATCGTGACATAATCTTTTTTTAACTTTCAACATACAGTCACCTCTAGTCTTCACTAGACTCACACACTGGCTCTCTGGCTCAGTAACGGTTGTGATGACCTGGGATGATAAGCGTTGGTGACCTGTACCTGGATAGCTGCAACCGGTCACAGGTGAACTATAGCTACTATCACTGGCTTTAGTGAACTTGGCAGGCAAAAAAACCCATCTCCATCAGCTTCACTTTGGCTGTGCTTTGGCCTCAAGACCTTTAAGCTCCTTTACTTATTCAGCCTCCTTTCCTTTTTTCTTTTTAGTCAATTATCTTTTTTCTCTGTTTTTTTTCTCCCAGTCTTTTTTTTGCCAATTAATTCCCCCCACTGCTGTTGTACTCTACTGGTTCACCTGCCAGTGAGGAGCTCCCACCGGGAGTACGTAGGCCTATAGTGCCACCGTCGTCCTAGTCTGACAGGCACCGACCCAATGCAGCGACAAATATCTACCTCCCCCTCCAATTTCCCTCCCCCAAACACAGCCAATAGGCTCTATGCCATATTGGCATGAAATTATAGGCCACTCCCCACTCCCTTACCCTTAACTTCTACAATAAATGGAACAGAGCCTTAATTTGTATTATTGGTAACACCTGTGAAGTGAAGTACCATAGGCCTAAGTAAAAAATGGCCCAATTTCATGCCAATATGGCTACCATGCAGGCTAGACTATGTTTTGTTTGGCACCATTGGCCCGATCGACGTGAAACTGAGCACACACGGTACGGCTCCCTGGATGCCAGCTCTGCACCAGAATTTTCACATCGGCCTGTTATAGCGCCACCAATATTGTCTTATTGTCCTAACACAAAAATGAAATGTCATTGACAATGAAAGGAGAACACAGTTTAGAAGTGTATTCATTGGTTAGTTTTTCAGGGGCCTATAGCCCAAAAAAACGACCAAACATTGAATGCCATTGACAATGAATTGATTTAGGATATTACTCCTGCACATTTTGTCCAAACATCACACAAATTGGTACACTTAGTCTCGGTTTGTCATCAAGACAAATTTTTTAAGGTAGGCTATACTCTCTGATAGTTACTGCAATGGCCCCTACAAAAATGGGCCATTTAATTTTCTAACAGCGCCCCAAATGTGAATTGGTCCACCAGATTGCCAGTCCTCCCATGACAATGACACAATGATGCAAGTGACAATTTCCACTGAAAATGTGAGTAGTTCACGCTAGTTTTTCACGCTACTTTTTTATTAGGGACCTTGACAGAGGTGATAGAAAAAAGGAAACAAAAATCTACTCATGTTGATCGGGACTTCATGTGGCCAGCATGTCATCAGTTGTGTATGTATCTATGACGTATGTATATAGTACATTATGTATATGTATGTATGTATGTATGTATGTATGTATATATATATTTTTATCTGAGCCTGTTGCTGAGGTTATTTGGGAAAACCTGGACTGTATTTCTTAGATATGTGGCTGGGCGGGAGGAGCGAGTCGCTTGAGTCTGAAGTCTAGTCAGATAGCCTACTATACCTTCTTGATTTATTACTCGCACACACACACACACACTCTATCCATCACATCGTGAGTCAAGTATCAAAAAAGTCCTACCTTCCAAGTCAGGAGGCCACAGCAGGTTCCCCTTTGTCCAATTCTTCGGTCAAAGTACTCTGCTTCTGGTTTAGTATAGGCATTAAAAGAGTATTTGACAAACAACCACCACCAAAAGCACTCTTTTTGATACCTAAAATGGAACCCCTGGCCTCACTTCCTATTCACCTTTTTCATACGGCCCATAAGTCTTTGCGTTTGTGTGTGCATAAGTCCCTTTCTCTTGCTGTGTTGCCAGTTTTGCAAGAGAAACAAGTGACAAGGTCTATGAAAACAACCACAAATGAAAATAGCTGATTTACAAGCTCACAGCGACACATTGTGAGGTTGTACATCTGTTATTTAAAAACGCATTGAGAATACATTTACATATTTTGAATATTCTTAACATTATATAAAATTTTTATTAAAAAAGGCACAAAATATGTTCAGATAGTCTGTGGACAGTTACATATTCAGCTGGGGTACAGCAACTACTGTACACTTTAGAATCAAGCCCAAAAAACATCAACCAGCAACTACCAGCAACTACCAATAATTTATTTGAAACAAGTCAAAGGTTGCTTATAATAAGCAGACATGGCTGCACACACACAAGGAGCCCCAGTGCCTTGGCGGGGAAAAACGTGGATACTTTTAATAGATGTTCCTGGTACCTCACTTCCTGGAACTATTGCTAACATGCTTTTTCCCCACAGCTCCCCCTATGAGCAAACCTTGTCAACAGAAAATGAATGACCATGGTTTAACTACACGAAACAAATAAAGAGGTAGGAGCGCACACCAAGAGTAGGGAGGTACTGACCACGGGAGATATATTTAAAAAAGGAAAGGGGAGGTCGCACAAACTCGTAGTCCCGATGCCAAAAAAGTTTTATTTTAAAAGAAAATATTGTAATGTTTACATACACTACATTTCGGGGTTAAATATTCAACCATATTTTAACCAATATATTCCCTTGTTATCATCCAGTATGTGATGGTTCATTTTCTTTCAATATTCATACCAGGACAGGAAATACATGTCTTCACACATTTATGTGGCAGTGTTACATAATGTGAAAAAGCATACAGTCACGTTGCGTCAGTATGGCTCCATTAATGGTGATTACCTTCACCTGATGAAACTGTCTCTTAATAACCGACTCATATCCAGTCAAAACAATGCTGTATATTTTACTTGGGAAAGGCACTTTTTTCGGAATAATAAGAATAGCAAATGAAATTGGCCATTAGTCTAAACGTGTGTGTGTGTGTGTGTGTGCGTGCGTGTGTGTGTGTGTGTGTGCGTGCGTGCGTGCGTTAAGAGCTGTGTGAGTGAAGGGGATAATGTCAAGGGAAGCAGACAGGACTGTAATTGGGAAATTGTGCAAATGTGTGTGTGTGTTGAGTAGTGTTACAGTATATAAATGACCAGAGGAGATAATGCCTGAGTTTCCAGGCAAGGCCTAATTGAGAGAAGGAAGACTGGGGAGGGAAGAGGATAGAGGAGAGCAGAGTGAAGAGTGAGTTTTAAATTGGCCGATGGAAATGGGAATGGAAATGGAACGTTTTCAAAGATGTGTGTCTGAGTGTGTGTGAGATAGAGAGAGAGAGGGGGGGATGGGGCTGTTTCACTTTAAAGGAATAGAGAGGAATACAGGGGGAATAATTCCCACTTTCTCCCCTGGAATCCACACCTGCGACCCAGCAGCCCCAGATAGTTCTCCCATGAGTGTGTGCCTATGTGGCATGTGCGTGCGCGCGCATGTGTGTGTGTGTGTGTGTGTGTGTGTGTGTCTGTGCGAGTGTACTGTATGTGCATGTGAGCGTGAGTGTGTGTGTGTGTGTGTGTGTGTGTGTCTGTGCGAGTGTACTGTATGTGCATGTGAGCGTGAGCGTGTGTGTGTGTGTGTGTGTGTGTGTGTGTGTGTGTGTGTGTGTGTGTGTGTGTGTGTGTGTGTGTGTCTCACGCGCAAGTCTCTTAGGTTCTCTCACTCTGTGTATGATTGATGAGTCTCAGTCAGAACTGGATTCTTGCCACAGTGCAGGCCTGATCCGGCATGTTCTGGTCATAATAATGCCATCAATATGTGCCTGACGGATGTGTGTGTGTGCGTGTGTGCGTGTGTGTGTGTGTGTGTGTGTGTGTGTGTGTGTGTGTGTGTGTGTGTGACAGAGAGAGAGAGAGAGAGAGAGAGAGAGAGACTGTGGGGAGAATGTGTGTGAGTAATGAAACATGGAGAGATGAAACGTACCATAGCCCAAGAGAACCCACGATGTTTCGGTGGAATTTCCATTTCCCGGCCCTGGGAGGGATTAACGAGGAATGTTGTTTAGATATGGTTTTCCCCATTGATTGGGATTTGAATCACATTAATTAGGCCTTTCATGAACAATCTGTGTGCTACTCGTTGACTAATGGACTCTCCTTCCATGCTTTCCCCCCCTCTCTTCTTTTTTGTTACCGTTTCGGGTTTCTTTCCGGATGCCAAGAATGACCAAAAGAAAAATCCTGTTTGATATTTGATGAGCGGCATTTGATGAAAGGGCATTAGGCTGCGTGCATTATTTATGGCCACGCGAGTGATGCATTAACTCATAAAATATGCATCTGTACATTACATGCGAAAGAACATGTCCCACGACATGTCATATTGATTCCGGTGTGAATTACGAGCCTCTCTCCCGGCGATCTATATGAAAAACATTAGGAGATGGCACACTTAATCGCTTAAGAGCTTATTGACGAGCTTTCCCCAATGGATATCGCCTGGTCACAGTTGAAAGGTTGCAGAGTCAAAGGTTGGACAGAACCAGGCAACCATCTGCAGTGGTGGGAAGAGGAAGAAGTACTCATGTGTTTTACTTACCCACTCTCCATCTGGAGTCTCTGTTTTTGTCATTATTAAGTGAACCTTACATTTTTTTCATCAAACAATGTTCAATATACAAAAATAAGGAAAATATCTGATCTACAGTGCCGTGCGTTGTGAGCCTGTATTGTATCGGCAATTTGTGCTATTTGTCATACAGCAGTAGCTATATACATAGGGCTTAAAGGGACACTTTAAATATATGTTAATGACGTTTAGAAGATTTAGAACACTTTCCTGGGGGTCTTTATGTGTGAAATATGTGGTTTCAGATATTTTAGATTTTAGCAGTGAGCCCAGTGGCTCTGATGTCACTTACTTCATGGACTACATGTTGTCTCAGTAAGACAGCCCACCCCCTATCCACATGAGCAGTAGGCTACACCAAAGCATTATTGGAATTGTAGTCCAGGAAGTAAGTGAGCTCAGTGTCCATGGCATCAGAGACACGTTGGGCTCACTGCTAAAATCTAAAATATCACAATTTAGGAATAGACTACCCAGCTAACATGTCCATCTGGGCCCAGTTGGGTTTTGACATGGGCTATGGGCATGGGTTCCAAGTGGGCCGTGCACCCAGTTTTCACAAAGGGCCCACCCGTGTTAGCCCATATGGGCTTACGTGGGTTTCTAACTGGATCTTAGGTGGTATCCAAATGGGCCATATAGGCAAACCTGCGTTTGCCTATATGGGTTTGAACTGGGATCTGATTGGGCCTTAAGTGGGTACCAGCTGGGCGAATTATATGTGACCCATGTAGGCCACACTTGTGTCCGCCCTCATTGTCTTCCGTCCTGTTTCTGTTGTCACCTGCTGTCGATTGTTCATTCCTACGGATAGGATGCAGTGCGCCACATTGGCGGTGTTTCCAGTTTTCTGTAGTAGTTTCTTCAATGTTCAAACTTTATGACTGGATAGCACTCGATCTGTAGAGTCCTACATTACTATCTCCTACGATCAAGGGTTAGGGTTAGGGTACTGTAGCATGCTGTTTTTCATCATTTTTGAGGACGAAAATCACTCTGACACCATGGACTGTAGCCCATGGTCTGGAAGTGATTTTGTCTTTTTTCAAATCCTCTTTTTTTCATTGTTTTTGACTATAGCCGGGTTAGGGTTAGGTTCCACGGGCTAATAAAGTGTATAGAATAGATCGTACGGCATACTATAGCACGCCGTTTTTCATAATTTTTGAGGATTTGAAAAAAATGAAAAAATGAAAAAAAAACGATGGGTTATAGCCCATGTTTTTTGAAATTTTGAAAAAAAGTTATCCTCGTTTCTCATTATTTTGGACCATGGGCTATAGCCCATATCGTACGGCATACTATAGCACGCCGTTTTTCATCATTTTTGATGATTTGAAAAAAATGAAAAAATGAAAAAAACGATGGGTTATAGCCCATGTTTTTTGAAATTTTGGAAAAAAAAGTTATCCTCGTTTCTCATGATTTTGGACCATGGGCTATAGCCCATATCGTACGGCATACTATAGCACGCCGTTTTTCATCATTTTTGAGGATTTGGAAAAAAATTTTTTTTTTAAAAAACGATGGATTATAGCCCATGTTTTTTGAAATTTTGAAAAAAAAAATTATCCTCGTTTCTCATAATTTTGGACCATGGGCTATAGCCCATATCGTAGGGTATACTATAGCACGCAGTTTTTCATCATTTTTGAGGATTTGAAAAAAATGAAAAAATGAAAAAAACGATGGGTTATAGCCCATGTTTTTGGAAATTTTGAAAAGAAAAGTTAGCCTTGTTTCTCATAATTTTGGACCGTGGGCTATAGCCCATATCGTACGGTATACTATGGCACGCCGTTTTTCATCGTTTTTGAGGATTTGAAAAAAATGAAAAAATGAAGAAAACGATGGGTTATAGCCCATGTTTTTTGAAATTTTGGAAAAAAAAGTTAGCCTCGTTTCTCATCATTTTGGACCGTGGGCTATAGCCCATATCGTACGGCATACTATGGCACGCCGTTTTTCATCGTTTTTGAGGATTTGAAAAAAATGAAAAAATGAAAAAAACGATGGGTTATAGCCCATGTTTTTTGAAATGTTGAAAAAAAAAGTTAGCCTCGTTTCTCATAATTTTGGACCGTGGGCTATAGCCCATATCGTACGGCATACTATGGCACGCCGTTTTTCATTGTTTTTGAGGATTTGAAAAAAATGAAAAAATAAAAAAAACGATGGGTTATAGCCCATGTTTTTTGAAATTTTGAAAAAAAACGTTAGCCTCGTTTCTCATCATTTTGGACCGTGGGCTATAGCCCATATCGTACGGCATACTATGGCACGCCGTTTTTCATCGTTTTTGAGGATTTGAAAAAAATGAAAAAATGAAAAAAACGATGGGTTATAGCCCATGTTTTTTGAAATGTTGAAAAAAAAAGTTAGCCTCGTTTCTCATCATTTTGGACCGTGGGCTATAGCCCATATCGTACGGCATACTATGGCACGCCGTTTTTCATCGTTTTTGAGGATTTGAAAAAAATGAAAAAATGAAAAAAACGATGGATTATAGCCCATGTTTTTTGAAATTTTGAAAAAAAAAGTTAGCCTCGTTTCTCATCATTTTGGACCGTGGGCTATAGCCCATATCGTACGGCATACTATGGCACGCCGTTTTTCATCGTTTTTGAGGATTTGAAAAAAAATTAAAAATGAAAAAAACGATGGGTTATAGCCCATGTTTTTGAAATGTTGAAAAAAAAAGTTAGCCTCGTTTCTCATCATTTTGGACCGTGGGCTATAGCCCATATCGTACGGCATACTATGGCACGCCGTTTTTCATCGTTTTTGAGGATTTGAAAAAAATGAAAAAATCGATGGGTTATAGCCCATGTTTTTTGAAATTTTGGAAAAAAAAGTTAGCCTCGTTTCTCATCATTTTGGACTGTGGGCTATAGCCCATATCGTACGGCATACTATGGCACGCCGTTTTTCATCGTTTTTGAGGATTTGAAAAAAAAATAAAAATGAAAAAAACGATGGGTTATAGCCCATGTTTTTTGAAATGTTGAAAAAAAAAGTTAGCCTCGTTTCTCATCATTTTGGACCGTGGGCTATAGCCCATATCGTACGGCATACTATGGCACGCCGTTTTTCATCGTTTTTGAGGATTTGAAAAAAATGAAAAAATGAAAAAAACGATGGGTTATAGCCCATGTTTTTTGAAATTTTGAAAAAAAACGTTAGCCTCGTTTCTCATCATTTTGGACCGTGGGCTATAGCCCATATCGTACGGCATACTATGGCACGCCGTTTTTCATCGTTTTTGAGGATTTGAAAAAAATGAAAAAATGAAAAAAACGATGGGTTATAGCCCATGTTTTTTGAAATTTTGAAAAAAAAAGTTAGCCTCGTTTCTCATCATTTTGGACCGTGGGCTATAGCCCATATCGTACGGCATACTATGGCACGCCGTTTTTCATCGTTTTTGAGGATTTTAAAAAAATGAAAAAATGAAAAAAACGATGGGTTATAGCCCATGTTTTTTGAAATGTTGAAAAAAAAAGTTAGCCTCGTTTCTCATAATTTTGGACCGTGGGCTATAGCCCATATCGTACGGCATACTATGGCACGCCGTTTTTCATCGTTTTTGAGGATTTAAAAAAAAAAAAAAATGAAAAAAAACGATGGGTTATAGCCCATGTTTTTTGAAATGTTGAAAAAAAAAGTTAGCCTCGTTTCTCATCATTTTGGACCGTGCGCTATAGCCCATATCGTACGGCATACTATGGCACGCCGTTTTTCATCGTTTTTGAGGATTTGGAAAAAATGAAAAAATGGAAAAAAACGATGGGTTATAGCCCATGTTTTTTGAAATTTTGAAAAAAAACGTTAGCCTCGTTTCTCATCATTTTGGACCGTGGGCTATAGCCCATATCGTACGGCATACTATGGCACGCCGTTTTTCATCGTTTTTGAGGATTTGAAAAAAATGAAAAAAAACGATGGGTTATAGCCCATGTTTTTTGAAATTTTGAAAAAAAAAGTTAGCCTCGTTTCTCATCATTTTGGACCGTGGGCTATAGCCCATATCGTACGGCATACTATGGCACGCCGTTTTTCATCATTTTTGAGGATTTGAAAAAAATGAAAAAATGAAAAAAACGATGGGTTATAGCCCATGTTTTTTGAAATTTTGGAAAAAAAAGTTAGCCTCGTTTCTCATCATTTTGGACCGTGGGCTATAGCCCATATTGTACGGCATACTATGGCACGCCGTTTTTCATCATTTTTGAGGATTTGAAAAAAATGAAAAAAACTATGGGTTATAGCCCATGTTTTTTGAAATTTTGAAAAAAATAGTTAGCCTCGTTTCTCATCATTTTGGACCGTGGGCTATAGCCCATATCGTACGGCATACTATGGCACGCCGTTTTTCATCATTTTTGAGGATTTGAAAAAAATGAAAAAATGAAAAAAACGATGGATTATAGCCCATGTTTTTTGAAATTTTGAAAAAAAAAGTTAGCCTCGTTTCTCATCATTTTGGACCGTGGGCTATAGCCCATATCGTACGGCATACTATGGCACGCCGTTTTTCATCGTTTTTGAGGATTTGAAAAAAAATTAAAAATGAAAAAAACGATGGGTTATAGCCCATGTTTTTGAAATGTTGAAAAAAAAAGTTAGCCTCGTTTCTCATCATTTTGGACCGTGGGCTATAGCCCATATCGTACGGCATACTATGGCACGCCGTTTTTCATCGTTTTTGAGGATTTGAAAAAAATGAAAAAATCGATGGGTTATAGCCCATGTTTTTTGAAATTTTGGAAAAAAAAGTTAGCCTCGTTTCTCATCATTTTGGACTGTGGGCTATAGCCCATATCGTACGGCATACTATGGCACGCCGTTTTTCATCGTTTTTGAGGATTTGAAAAAAAAATAAAAATGAAAAAAACGATGGGTTATAGCCCATGTTTTTTGAAATGTTGAAAAAAAAAGTTAGCCTCGTTTCTCATCATTTTGGACCGTGGGCTATAGCCCATATCGTACGGCATACTATGGCACGCCGTTTTTCATCGTTTTTGAGGATTTGAAAAAAATGAAAAAATGAAAAAAACGATGGGTTATAGCCCATGTTTTTTGAAATTTTGAAAAAAAACGTTAGCCTCGTTTCTCATCATTTTGGACCGTGGGCTATAGCCCATATCGTACGGCATACTATGGCACGCCGTTTTTCATCGTTTTTGAGGATTTGAAAAAAATGAAAAAATGAAAAAAACGATGGGTTATAGCCCATGTTTTTTGAAATTTTGAAAAAAAAAGTTAGCCTCGTTTCTCATCATTTTGGACCGTGGGCTATAGCCCATATCGTACGGCATACTATGGCACGCCGTTTTTCATCGTTTTTGAGGATTTTAAAAAAATGAAAAAATGAAAAAAACGATGGGTTATAGCCCATGTTTTTTGAAATGTTGAAAAAAAAAGTTAGCCTCGTTTCTCATAATTTTGGACCGTGGGCTATAGCCCATATCGTACGGCATACTATGGCACGCCGTTTTTCATCGTTTTTGAGGATTTAAAAAAAAAAAAAAATGAAAAAAAACGATGGGTTATAGCCCATGTTTTTTGAAATGTTGAAAAAAAAAGTTAGCCTCGTTTCTCATCATTTTGGACCGTGCGCTATAGCCCATATCGTACGGCATACTATGGCACGCCGTTTTTCATCGTTTTTGAGGATTTGGAAAAAATGAAAAAATGGAAAAAAACGATGGGTTATAGCCCATGTTTTTTGAAATTTTGAAAAAAAACGTTAGCCTCGTTTCTCATCATTTTGGACCGTGGGCTATAGCCCATATCGTACGGCATACTATGGCACGCCGTTTTTCATCGTTTTTGAGGATTTGAAAAAAATGAAAAAAAACGATGGGTTATAGCCCATGTTTTTTGAAATTTTGAAAAAAAAAGTTAGCCTCGTTTCTCATCATTTTGGACCGTGGGCTATAGCCCATATCGTACGGCATACTATGGCACGCCGTTTTTCATCATTTTTGAGGATTTGAAAAAAATGAAAAAATGAAAAAAACGATGGGTTATAGCCCATGTTTTTTGAAATTTTGGAAAAAAAAGTTAGCCTCGTTTCTCATCATTTTGGACCGTGGGCTATAGCCCATATTGTACGGCATACTATGGCACGCCGTTTTTCATCATTTTTGAGGATTTGAAAAAAATGAAAAAAACTATGGGTTATAGCCCATGTTTTTTGAAATTTTGAAAAAAATAGTTAGCCTCGTTTCTCATCATTTTGGACCGTGGGCTATAGCCCATATCGTACGGCATACTATGGCACGCCGTTTTTCATCATTTTTGAGGATTTGAAAAAAATGAAAAAATGAAAAATACGATGGGTTATAGCCCATGTTTTTTGAAATTTTGGAAAAAAAAGTTAGCCTCGTTTCTCATCATTTTGGACCGTGGGCTATAGCCCATATTGTACGGCATACTATGGCACGCCGTTTTTCATCATTTTTGAGGATTTGAAAAAAATGAAAAAAACGATGGGTTATAGGCTATAGCCCATGTTTTTTGAAATTTTGAAAAAAATAGTTAGCCTCGTTTCTCATCATTTTGGACCGTGGGCTATAGCCCATATCGTACGGCATACTATGGCACGCCGTTTTTCATCATTTTTGAGGATTTAAAAAAAAAAAAAAATGAAAAAAAACGATGGGTTATAGCCCATGTTTTTTGAAATGTTGAAAAAAAAAGTTAGCCTCGTTTCTCATCATTTTGGACCGTGCGCTATAGCCCATATCGTACGGCATACTATGGCACGCCGTTTTTCATCGTTTTTGAGGATTTGGAAAAAATGAAAAAATGGAAAAAAACGATGGGTTATAGCCCATGTTTTTTGAAATTTTGAAAAAAAACGTTAGCCTCGTTTCTCATCATTTTGGACCGTGGGCTATAGCCCATATCGTACGGCATACTATGGCACGCCGTTTTTCATCGTTTTTGAGGATTTGAAAAAAATGAAAAAAAACGATGGGTTATAGCCCATGTTTTTTGAAATTTTGAAAAAAAAAGTTAGCCTCGTTTCTCATCATTTTGGACCGTGGGCTATAGCCCATATCGTACGGCATACTATGGCACGCCGTTTTTCATCATTTTTGAGGATTTGAAAAAAATGAAAAAATGAAAAAAACGATGGGTTATAGCCCATGTTTTTTGAAATTTTGGAAAAAAAAGTTAGCCTCGTTTCTCATCATTTTGGACCGTGGGCTATAGCCCATATTGTACGGCATACTATGGCACGCCGTTTTTCATCATTTTTGAGGATTTGAAAAAAATGAAAAAAACTATGGGTTATAGCCCATGTTTTTTGAAATTTTGAAAAAAATAGTTAGCCTCGTTTCTCATCATTTTGGACCGTGGGCTATAGCCCATATCGTACGGCATACTATGGCACGCCGTTTTTCATCATTTTTGAGGATTTGAAAAAAATGAAAAAATGAAAAATACGATGGGTTATAGCCCATGTTTTTTGAAATTTTGGAAAAAAAAGTTAGCCTCGTTTCTCATCATTTTGGACCGTGGGCTATAGCCCATATTGTACGGCATACTATGGCACGCCGTTTTTCATCATTTTTGAGGATTTGAAAAAAATGAAAAAAACGATGGGTTATAGGCTATAGCCCATGTTTTTTGAAATTTTGAAAAAAATAGTTAGCCTCGTTTCTCATCATTTTGGACCGTGGGCTATAGCCCATATCGTACGGCATACTATGGCACGCCGTTTTTCATCATTTTTGAGGATTTGAAAAAAATGAAAAAATGAAAAAAACGATGGGTTATAGCCCATGTTTTTTGAAATGTTGAAAAAAAAAGTTAGCCTCGTTTCTCATCATTTTGGACCGTGGGCTATAGCCCATATCGTACGGCATACTATGGCACGCCGTTTTTCATCGTTTTTGAGGATTTGAAAAAAATGAAAAAAAACGATGGGTTATAGCCCATGTTTTTTGAAATTTTGAAAAAAAAAGTTAGCCTCGTTTCTCATCATTTTGGACCGTGGGCTATAGCCCATATCGTACGGCATACTATGGCACGCCGTTTTTCATCATTTTTGAGGATTTGAAAAAAATGAAAAAATGAAAAAAACGATGGGTTATAGCCCATGTTTTTTGAAATTTTGGAAAAAAAAGTTAGCCTCGTTTCTCATCATTTTGGACCGTGGGCTATAGCCCATATTGTACGGCATACTATGGCACGCCGTTTTTCATCATTTTTGAGGATTTGAAAAAAATGAAAAAAACTATGGGTTATAGCCCATGTTTTTTGAAATTTTGAAAAAAATAGTTAGCCTCGTTTCTCATCATTTTGGACCGTGGGCTATAGCCCATATCGTACGGCATACTATGGCACGCCGTTTTTCATCATTTTTGAGGATTTGAAAAAAATGAAAAAATGAAAAATACGATGGGTTATAGCCCATGTTTTTTGAAATTTTGGAAAAAAAAGTTAGCCTCGTTTCTCATCATTTTGGACCGTGGGCTATAGCCCATATTGTACGGCATACTATGGCACGCCGTTTTTCATCATTTTTGAGGATTTGAAAAAAATGAAAAAAACGATGGGTTATAGGCTATAGCCCATGTTTTTTGAAATTTTGAAAAAAATAGTTAGCCTCGTTTCTCATCATTTTGGACCGTGGGCTATAGCCCATATCGTACGGCATACTATGGCACGCCGTTTTTCATCATTTTTGAGGATTTGAAAAAAATGAAAAAATGAAAAAAACGATGGGTTATAGCCCATGTTTTTTGAAAATTTGGAAAAAAAAAGTTAGCCTCGTTTCTCATCATTTTGGACCGTGGGCTATAGCCCATATTGTACGGCATACTATGGCACGCCGTTTTTCATCATTTTTGAGGATTTGAAAAAAATGAAAAAAACGATGGGTTATAGCCCATGTTTTTTGAAATTTTGAAAAAAATAGTTAGCCTCGTTTCTCATCATTTTGGACCGTGGGCTATAGCCCATATCGTACGGCATACTATGGCACGCCGTTTTTCATCATTTTTGAGGATTTGAAAAAAATGAAAAAATGAAAAAAACGATGGGTTATAGCCCATGTTTTTTGAAATTTTGAAAAAAAAAGTTAGCCTCGTTTCTCATCATTTTGGACCGTGGGCTATAGCCCATATTGTACGGCATACTATGGCACGCCGTTTTTCATCATTTTTGAGGATTTGAAAAAAATGAAAAAAACGATGGGTTATAGCCCATGTTTTTTGAAATTTTGAAAAAAATAGTTAGCCTCGTTTCTCATCATTTTGGACCGTGGGCTATAGCCCATATCGTACGGCATACTATGGCACGCCGTTTTTCATCATTTTTGAGGATTTGAAAAAAATGAAAAAATGAAAAAAACGATGGGTTATAGCCCATGTTTTTTGAAATTTTGAAAAAAAAAGTTAGCCTCGTTTCTCATCATTTTGGACCGTGGGCTATAGCCCATATCGTACGGCATACTATGGCACGCCGTTTTTCATCATTTTTGAGGATTTGAAAAAAATGAAAAAATGAAAAAAACGATGGGTTATAGCCCATGTTTTTTGAAATTTTGAAAAAAAAAGTTAGCCTCGTTTCTCATCATTTTGGACCGTGGGCTATAGCCCATATTGTACGGCATACTATGGCACGCCGTTTTTCATCATTTTTGAGGATTTGAAAAAAATGAAAAAAACGATGGGTTATAGCCCATGTTTTTTGAAATTTTGGAAAAAAAAGTTAGCCTCGTTTCTCATCATTTTGGACCGTGGGCTATAGCCCATATTGTACGGCATACTATGGCACGCCGTTTTTCATCATTTTTGAGGATTTGAAAAAAATGAAAAAAACGATGGGTTATAGCCCATGTTTTTTGAAATTTTGAAAAAAATAGTTAGCCTCGTTTCTCATCATTTTGGACCGTGGGCTATAGCCCATATCGTACGGCATACTATGGCACGCCGTTTTTCATCATTTTTGAGGATTTGAAAAAAATGAAAAAAACGATGGGTTATAGCCCATGTTTTTTGAAATTTTGAAAAAAATAGTTAGCCTCGTTTCTCATCATTTTGGACCGTGGGCTATAGCCCATATCGTACGGCATACTATGGCACGCCGTTTTTCATCATTTTTGAGGATTTGAAAAAAATGAAAAAATGAAAAAAACGATGGGTTATAGCCCATGTTTTTTGAAATTTTGAAAAAAAAAGTTAGCCTCGTTTCTCATCATTTTGGACCGTGGGCTATAGCCCATATCGTACGGCATACTATGGCACGCCGTTTTTCATCATTTTTGAGGATTTGAAAAAAATGAAAAAAACGATGGGTTATAGCCCATGTTTTTTGAAATTTTGAAAGAAATAGTTAGCCTCGTTTCTCATCATTTTGGACCGTGGGCTATAGCCCATATCGTACGGCATACTATGGCACGCCGTTTTTCATCATTTTTGAGGATTTGAAAAAAATGAAAAAATGAAAAAAACGATGGGTTATAGCCCATGTTTTTTGAAATTTTGAAAAAAATAGTTAGCCTCGTTTCTCATCATTTTGGACCGTGGGCTATAGCCCATATCGTACGGCATACTATGGCACGCCGTTTTTCATCATTTTTGAGGATTTGAAAAAAATGAAAAAATGAAAAAAACGATGGGTTATAGCCCATGTTTTTTGAAATTTTGAAAAAAAAAGTTAGCCTCGTTTCTCATCATTTTGGACCGTGGGCTATAGCCCATATCGTACGGCATACTATGGCACGCCGTTTTTCATCATTTTTGAGGATTTGAAAAAAATGAAAAAATGAAAAAAACGATGGGTTATAGCCCATGTTTTTTGAAATTTTGGAAAAAAAAGTTAGCCTCGTTTCTCATCATTTTGGACCGTGGGCTATAGCCCATATTGTACGGCATACTATGGCACGCCGTTTTTCATCATTTTTGAGGATTTGAAAAAATGAAAAAAACGATGGGTTATAGCCCATGTTTTTTGAAATTTTGAAAAAAATAGTTAGCCTCGTTTCTCATCATTTTGGACCGTGGG
Organism: Protomyctophum bolini; assembly: GCF_963924005.1. Lineage (NCBI taxonomy): Eukaryota > Metazoa > Chordata > Actinopteri > Myctophiformes > Myctophidae > Protomyctophum > Protomyctophum bolini. Next base: position 11,152,543 of record NC_137871.1, on the reverse strand, counting down.
CTATAGCCCATATCGTACGGCATACTATGGCACGCCGTTTTTCATCATTTTTGAGGATTTGAAAAAAATGAAAAAATAAAAAATACGATGGGTTATAGCCCATGTTTTTTGAAATTTTGGAAAAAAAGTTAGCCTCGTTTCTCATCATTTTGGACCGTGGGCTATAGCCCATATCGTACGGCATACTATGGCACGCCGTTTTTCATCATTTTTGAGGATTTGAAAAAAATGAAAAAAACGATGGGTTATAGCCCATGTTTTTTGAAATTTTGAAAAAAATAGTTAGCCTCGTTTCTCATCATTTTGGACCGTGGGCTATAGCCCATATCGTACGGCATACTATGGCACGCCGTTTTTCATCATTTTTGAGGATTTGAAAAAAATGAAAAAATGAAAAAAACGATGGGTTATAGCCCATGTTTTTTGAAATTTTGAAAAAAAAAGTTAGCCTTGTTTCTCATCATTTTGGACCGTGGGCTATAGCCCATATTGTACGGCATACTATGGCACGCCGTTTTTCATCATTTTTGAGGATTTGAAAAAAATGAAAAAAACGATGGGTTATAGCCCATGTTTTTTGAAATTTTGAAAAAAATAGTTAGCCTCGTTTCTCATCATTTTGGACCGTGGGCTATAGCCCATATCGTACGGCATACTATGGCACGCCGTTTTTCATCATTTTTGAGGATTTGAAAAAAATGAAAAAATGAAAAAAACGATGGGTTATAGCCCATGTTTTTTGAAATTTTGAAAAAAAAAGTTAGCCTCGTTTCTCATCATTTTGGACCGTGGGCTATAGCCCATATCGTACGGCATACTATGGCACGCCGTTTTTCATCATTTTTGAGGATTTGAAAAAAATGAAAAAAACGATGGGTTATAGCCCATGTTTTTTGAAATTTTGGAAAAAAAAGTTAGCCTCGTTTCTCATCATTTTGGACCGTGGGCTATAGCCCATATTGTACGGCATACTATGGCACGCCGTTTTTCATCATTTTTGAGGATTTGAAAAAAATGAAAAAAACGATGGGTTATAGCCCATGTTTTTTGAAATTTTGAAAAAAATAGTTAGCCTCGTTTCTCATCATTTTGGACCGTGGGCTATAGCCCATATCGTACGGCATACTATGGCACGCCGTTTTTCATCATTTTTGAGGATTTGAAAAAAATGAAAAAAACGATGGGTTATAGCCCATGTTTTTTGAAATTTTGAAAAAAATAGTTAGCCTCGTTTCTCATCATTTTGGACCGTGGGCTATAGCCCATATCGTACGGCATACTATGGCACGCCGTTTTTCATCATTTTTGAGGATTTGAAAAAAATGAAAAAATAAAAAATACGATGGGTTATAGCCCATGTTTTTTGAAATTTTGGAAAAAAAAGTTAGCCTCGTTTCTCATCATTTTGGACCGTGGGCTATAGCCCATATTGTACGGCATACTATGGCACGCCGTTTTTCATCATTTTTGAGGATTTGAAAAAAATGAAAAAAACGATGGGTTATAGCCCATGTTTTTTGAAATTTTGAAAAAAATAGTTAGCCTCGTTTCTCATCATTTTGGATCGTGGGCTATAGCCCATATCGTACGGCATACTATGGCACGCCGTTTTTCATCATTTTTGAGGATTTGAAAAAAATGAAAAAATGAAAAAAACGATGGGTTATAGCCCATGTTTTTTGAAATTTTGAAAAAAAAAGTTAGCCTTGTTTCTCATCATTTTGGACCGTGGGCTATAGCCCATATTGTACGGCATACTATGGCACGCCGTTTTTCATCATTTTTGAGGATTTGAAAAAAATGAAAAAAACGATGGGTTATAGCCCATGTTTTTTGAAATTTTGAAAAAAATAGTTAGCCTCGTTTCTCATCATTTTGGACCGTGGGCTATAGCCCATATCGTACGGCATACTATGGCACGCCGTTTTTCATCATTTTTGAGGATTTGAAAAAAATGAAAAAATGAAAAAAACGATGGGTTATAGCCCATGTTTTTTGAAATTTTGGAAAAAAAAGTTAGCCTTGTTTCTCATCATTTTGGACCGAGGGCTATAGCCCATATTGTACGGCATACTATGGCACGCCGTTTTTCATCATTTTTGAGGATTTGAAAAAAATGAAAAAAACGATGGGTTATAGCCCATGTTTTTTGAAATTTTGAAAAAAATAGTTAGCCTCGTTTCTCATCATTTTGGACCGTGGGCTATAGCCCATATCGTACGGCATACTATGGCACGCCGTTTTTCATCATTTTTGAGGATTTTAAAAAAATGAAAAAATGAAAAAAACGATGGGTTATAGCCCATGTTTTTTGAAATTTTGGAAAAAAAAGTTAGCCTCGTTTCTCATCATTTTGGACCGTGGGCTATAGCCCATATTGTACGGCATACTATGGCACGCCGTTTTTCATCATTTTTGAGGATTTGAAAAAAATGAAAAAAACTATGGGTTATAGCCCATGTTTTTTGAAATTTTGAAAAAAATAGTTAGCCTCGTTTCTCATCAATTTGGACCGTGGGCTATAGCCCATATCGTACGGCATACTATGGCACGCCGTTTTTCATCATTTTTGAGGATTTGAAAAAAATGAAAAAATAAAAAATACGATGGGTTATAGCCCATGTTTTTTGAAATTTTGGAAAAAAAAGTTAGCCTCGTTTCTCATCATTTTGGACCGTGGGCTATAGCCCATATTGTACGGCATACTATGGCACGCCGTTTTTCATCATTTTTGAGGATTTGAAAAAAATGAAAAAAACGATGGGTTATAGCCCATGTTTTTTGAAATTTTGAAAAAAATAGTTAGCCTCGTTTCTCATCATTTTGGATCGTGGGCTATAGCCCATATCGTACGGCATACTATGGCACGCCGTTTTTCATCATTTTTGAGGATTTGAAAAAAATGAAAAAATGAAAAAAACGATGGGTTATAGCCCATGTTTTTTTAAATTTTGAAAAAAAAAGTTAGCCTTGTTTCTCATCATTTTGGACCGTGGGCTATAGCCCATATTGTACGGCATACTATGGCACGCCGTTTTTCATCATTTTTGAGGATTTGAAAAAAATGAAAAAAACGATGGGTTATAGCCCATGTTTTTTGAAATTTTGAAAAAAATAGTTAGCCTCGTTTCTCATCATTTTGGACCGTGGGCTATAGCCCATATCGTACGGCATACTATGGCACGCCGTTTTTCATCATTTTTGAGGATTTGAAAAAAATGAAAAAATGAAAAAAACGATGGGTTATAGCCCATGTTTTTTGAAATTTTGAAAAAAAAAGTTAGCCTCGTTTCTCATCATTTTGGACCGTGGGCTATAGCCCATATCGTACGGCATACTATGGCACGCCGTTTTTCATCATTTTTGAGGATTTGAAAAAAATGAAAAAATGAAAAAAACGATGGGTTATAGCCCATGTTTTTTGAAATTTTGGAAAAAAAAAGTTAGCCTCGTTTCTCATCATTTTGGACCGTGGGCTATAGCCCATATTGTACGGCATACTATGGCACGCCGTTTTTCATCATTTTTGAGGATTTGAAAAAAATGAAAAAAACGATGGGTTATAGCCCATGTTTTTTGAAATTTTGAAAAAAATAGTTAGCCTCGTTTCTCATCATTTTGGACCGTGGGCTATAGCCCATATCGTACGGCATACTATGGCACGCCGTTTTTCATCATTTTTGAGGATTTGAAAAAAATGAAAAAATGAAAAAAACGATGGGTTATAGCCCATGTTTTTTGAAATTTTGGAAAAAAAAGTTAGCCTAGTTTCTCATCATTTTGGACCGTGGGCTATAGCCCATATCGTACGGCATACTATGGCACGCCGTTTTTCATCATTTTTGAGGATTTGAAAAAAATGAAAAAATGAAAAAAACGATGGGTTATAGCCCATGTTTTTTGAAATTTAAAAAAAAAAAGTTAGCCTCGTTTCTCATCATTTTGGACCGTGGGCTATAGCCCATATCGTACGGCATACTATGGCACGCCGTTTTTCATCATTTTTGAGGATTTGAAAAAAATGAAAAAATGAAAAAAACGATGGGTTATAGCCCATGTTTTTTGAAATTTTGAAAAAAAAAGTTAGCCTCGTTTCTCATCATTTTGGACCGTGGGCTATAGCCCATATCGTACGGCATACTATGGCACGCCGTTTTTCATCATTTTTGAGGATTTGAAAAAAATTAAAAATTAAAAAAAACGATGGGTTATAGCCCATGTTTTTTTAAATTTTGAAAAAAAAAGTTAGCCTCGTTTCTCATCATTTTGGACCGTGGGCTATAGCCCATATCGTACGGCATACTATGGCACGCCGTTTTTCATCATTTTTGAGGATTTGAAAAAAATTAAAAAATGAAAAAAACGATGGGTTATAGCCCATGTTTTTTGAAAATTTGAAAAATAAAGTTAGCCTCGTTTCTCATCATTTTGGACCGTGGGCTATAGCCCATATCGTACGGCATACTATGGCACGCCGTTTTTCATCATTTTTGAGGATTTGAAAAAAATGAAAAAATGAAAAAAACGATGGGTTATAGCCCATGTTTTTTGAAATTTTGGAAAAAAAAGTTAGCCTAGTTTCTCATCATTTTGGACCGTGGGCTATAGCCCATATCGTACGGCATACTATGGCACGCCGTTTTTCATCATTTTTGAGGATTTGAAAAAAATGAAAAAATGAAAAAAACGATGGGTTATAGCCCATGTTTTTTGAAATTAAAAAAAAAAAAGTTAGCCTCGTTTCTCATCATTTTGGACCGTGCGCTATAGCCCATATCGTACGGCATACTATGGCACGCCGTTTTTCATCATTTTTGAGGATTTGAAAAAAATGAAAAAATGAAAAAAACGATGGGTTATAGCCCATGTTTTTTGAAATTTTGAAAAAAAAAGTTAGCCTCGTTTCTCATCATTTTGGACCGTGGGCTATAGCCCATATCGTACGGCATACTATGGCATGCCGTTTTTCATCATTTTTGAGGATTTGAAAAAAATTAAAAATTAAGAAAAACGATGGGTTATAGCCCATGTTTTTTGAAATTTTGGAAAAAAAAGTTAGCCTAGTTTCTCATCATTTTGGACCGTTGGCTATAGCCCATATCGTACAGCATACTATGGCACGCCGTTTTTCATCATTTTTGAGGATTTGAAAAAAATGAAAAAATGAAAAAAACGATGGGTTATAGCCCATGTTTTTTGAAATTTTGAAAAAAATAGTTAGCCTCGTTTCTCATCATTTTGGACCGTGGGCTATAGCCCATATCGTACGGCATACTATGGCACGCCGTTTTTCATCATTTTTGAGGATTTGAAAAAAATGAAAAAATGAAAAAAACGATGGGTTATAGCCCATGTTTTTTGAAATTTTGAAAAATAAAGTTAGCCTCGTTTCTCATCATTTTGGACCGTGGGCTATAGCCCATATCGTACGGCATACTATGGCACGCCGTTTTTCATCATTTTTGAGGATTTGAAAAAAATGAAAAAATGAAAAAAACGATGGGTTATAGCCCATGTTTTTTGAAATTTTGAAAAAAAAAGTTATCCTCGTTTCTCATAATTTTGGACTATGGGCATTACATACTTAAACCTACAAACCCCATTCTAGCCTACTTAGGTTCATCTTAGGGTGGACATGTTTGCCTGAAAAGGAATCTTTGAAATGTGTCATAGTTTTAGAAATATAGTGCTTTCAAATTTGAGACATTTAACATGGGGCTCAATGGCAGCTTTATAGGCACTCAAAAATCACATTCACCTAGAAACTCCATTCACACTTTTTATTTTTCGCCTTACTGTGGAGACACATCCTGGAAGTTTTTACTTTGAAATGTTTTGTAGTTTCTGAGTTATTTAACTTAAAAGCCCAATGCATTCTCTATGGCAATAGCACAAACTTTGGCATGCTACTAGTCCTACATACTTAAACCTACCAACCCCATCATAGCCTACTTAGGTTCATCTTAGGGTGGACATGTTTGCCTGAAAAATAATCTTTGAAATGTGTCATAGTTTTAGAAATATAGTGCTTTCAAATTTGAGACATTTAACATGGGGCTCAATGGCAGCTTTATAGGCACTCAAAAATCACATTCACCTAGAAACTCCATTCACACTTTTTATTATTCAGCTTACTGTGGAGACACATGCTGGAAGTTTTTACTTTGAAATGTTTTGTAGTTTCTGAGTTATTTAACGTAAACGCCCAATGCATTCTCTATGGCAATAGCACAAACTTTGGCATGCTACTAGTCCTACATACTTAAACCTACCAACCCCATTCTAGCCTACTTAGGTTCATCTTAGGGTGGACATGTTTTCCTGAAAAGGAATCTTTGAAATGTGTCATAGTTTTAGAAATATAGTGCTTTCAAATTTGAGACATTTAACATGGGGCTCAATGGCAGCTTTATAGGCACTCAAAAATCACATTCACCTAGAAACTCCATTCACACTTTTTATTTTTCGCCTTACTGTGGAGACACATCCTGGAAGTTTTTACTTTGAAATGTTTTGTAGTTTCTGAGTTATTTAACTTAAAAGCCCAATGCATTCTCTATGGCAATAGCACAAACTTTGGCATGCTACTAGTCCTACATACTTAAACCTACCAACCCCATCCTAGCCTACTTAGGTTCATCTTAGGGTGGACATGTTTGCCTGAAAAATAATCTTTGAAATGATTAAATGATTAAATGAAATGGGTTTCAGTACAGACATTCCATGTTCAAGGCCTGTTCCTCCTACAGCTCAATGCTGCAGTAATTTGAACTTTTCAAGGCTAGAATAAAAAATAAAAACTCAAAAGCACCCGGAGACATCTGCTGAATGCCCAAAGGTGCCGTGGCGTAATGGTGTGGAGAGCTTGGCCTGATGCCTCTGCTACAGTCAGTTGGCCGGTTCAAGTCCCATGTCATGACATCAAGGTGCTGGAGGACCATCGGGAGTTCCTCCTACAGCTCAATGCTGCAGTAATTTGAACTTTTCAAGGCTAGAATAAAAAATAAAAACTCAAAAGCACCCGGAGACATCTGCTGAATGCCCAAAGGTGCCGTGGCGTAATGGTGTGGAGTGCTTGGCCCGTTGCCTCTGCTACAGTCAGTTGGCCGGTTCAAGTCCCATGTCATGACATCAAGGTGCTGGAGGACCCCTGAAGAACATTTTCAATGTCCATCTAAATTCTAAAAGGCTGGTTAAATATGAGTTCCCGGTTATATCTTACATGCCAGTGTGGCGCAGGTGATAAACCGGGGGTTTGTAAACAGGACATTCCATTCAGGGTTCAAGTCCCCTGAAGAACCTTTTCAATGTCCATCTAAATTCTAAAAGGCTTGTTAAATATGAGTTCCCGGTTATACCTTACATGCCAGTGTGGCGCAGGTGATAAACCGGGGGTTTGTAAACAGGACATTCAGGGTTCAAGTCCCCTGAAGAACATTTTCAATGTCCATCTAAATTCTAAAAGGCTGGTTAAATATGAGTTCCCGGTTATACCTTAGATGCCAGTGTGGCGCAGGTGATAAACCGGGGGTTTGTAAACAGGACATTCAGGGTTCAAGTCCCCTGAAGAACATTTTCAATGTCCATCGAAATTCTAAAAGGCTGGTTAAATATGAGTTCCCGGTAATTCCTTACATGCCAGTGTGGCGCAGGTGATAAACCGGGGGTTTGTAAACAGGACATTCAGTGTTCAAGTCCCCTGAAGAACATTTTCAATGTCCATCTAAATTCTAAAAAGCTGGTTAAATATGAGTTCCCGGTTATACCTTATATGCCAGTGTGGCGCAGGTGATAAACCGGGTGTTTGTAAACAGGACATTCAGGGTTCAAGTCCCCTGAAGAACATTTTCAATGTCCATCTAAATTCTAAAAGGCTGGTTAAATATGAGTTCCCGGTTATACCTTAGATGCCAGTGTGGCGCAGGTGATAAACCGGGGGTTTGTAAACAGGACATTCAGTGTTCAAGTCCCCTGAAGAACATTTTCAATGTCCATCGAAATTCTAAAAGGCTGGTTAAATATGAGTTCCCGGTAATTCCTTACATGCCAGTGTGGCGCAGGTGATAAACCGGGGGTTTGTAAACAGGACATTCAGTGTTCAAGTCCCCTGAAGAACATTTTCAATGTCCATCTAAATTCTAAAAAGCTGGTTAAATATGAGTTCCCGGTTATACCTTATATGCCAGTGTGGCGCAGGTGATAAACCGGGTGTTTGTAAACAGGACATTCAGGGTTCAAGTCCCCTGAAGAACATTTTCAATGTCCATCTAAATTCTAAAAGGCTGGTTAAATATGAGTTCCCGGTTATACCTTAGATGCCAGTGTGGCGCAGGTGATAAACCGGGGGTTTGTAAACAGGACATTCAGTGTTCAAGTCCCCTGAAGAACATTTTCAATGTCCATCTAAATTCTAAAAAGCTGGTTAAATATGAGTTCCCGGTTATACCTTATATGCCAGTGTGGCGCAGGTGATAAACCGGGTGTTTCTAAACAGGACATTCAGGGTTCAAGTCCCCTGAAGAACATTTTCAATGTCCATCTAAATTCTAAAAGGCTGGTTAAATATGAGTTCCCGGTTATACCTTAGATGCCAGTGTGGCGCAGGTGATAAACCGGGGGTTTGTAAACAGGACATTCAGTGTTCAAGTCCCCTGAAGAACATTTTCAATGTCCATCGAAATTCTAAAAGGCTGGTTAAATATGAGTTCCCGGTAATTCCTTACATGCCAGTGTGGCGCAGGTGATAAACCGGGGGTTTGTAAACAGGACATTCAGTGTTCAAGTCCCCTGAAGAACATTTTCAATGTCCATCGAAATTCTAAAAAGCTGGTTAAATATGAGTTCCCGGTTATACCTTATATGCCAGTGTGGCGCAGGTGATAAACCGGGTGTTTGTAAACAGGACATTCAGGGTTCAAGTCCCCTGAAGAACATTTTCAATGTCCATCTAAATTCTAAAAGGCTGGTTAAATATGAGTTCCCGGTTATACCTTAGATGCCAGTGTGGCGCAGGTGATAAACCGGGGGTTTGTAAACAGGACATTCAGTGTTCAAGTCCCCTGAAGAACATTTTCAATGTCCATCTAAATTCTAAAAGGCTGGTTAAATATGAGTTCCCGGTTATACCTTAGATGCCAGTGTGGCGCAGGTGATAAACCGGGGGTTTGTAAACAGGACATTCAGTGTTCAAGTCCCCTGAAGAACATTTTCAATGTCCATCTAAATTCTAAAAAGATGGTTAAATATGAGTTCCCGGTTATACCTTATATGCCAGTGTGGCGCAGGTGATAAACCGGGTGTTTGTAAACAGGACATTCAGGGTTCAAGTCCCCTGAAGAACATTTTCAATGTCCATCTAAATTCTAAAAGGCTGGTTAAATATGAGTTCCCGGTTATACCTTAGATGCCAGTGTGGTGCAGGTGATAAACCGGGGGTTTGTAAACAGGACATTCAGTGTTCAAGTCCCCTGAAGAACATTTTCAATGTCCATCTAAATTCTAAAAGGCTGGTTAAATATGAGTTCCCGGTTATACCTTATATGCCAGTGTGGCGCAGGTGATAAACCGGGGGTTTGTAAACAGGACATTCAGTGTTCAAGTCCCCTGAAGAACATTTTCAATGTCCATCTAAATTCTAAAAAGCTGGTTAAATATGAGTTCCCGGTTATACCTTATATGCCAGTGTGGCGCAGGTGATAAACCGGGTGTTTGTAAACAGGACATTCAGGGTTCAAGTCCCCTGAAGAACATTTTCAATGTCCATCTAAATTCTAAAAGGCTGGTTAAATATGAGTTCCCGGTTATACCTTAGATGCCAGTGTGGCGCAGGTGATAAACCGGGGGTTTGTAAACAGGACATTCAGTGTTCAAGTCCCCTGAAGAACATTTTCAATGTCCATCTAAATTCTAAAAGGCTGGTTAAATATGAGTTCCCGGTTATACCTTAGATGCCAGTGTGGCGCAGGTGATAAACCGGGGGTTTGTAAACAGGACATTCAGTGTTCAAGTCCCCTGAAGAACATTTTCAATGTCCATCTAAATTCTAAAAGGCTGGTTAAATATGAGTTTTGCAATTTCCGCAATTTCCGCAATTTCAGCAAATTTGAATTTTTTAAAAAATTCAAAATTGCGGAAATTGCGGAAATTGCGGATTTCCGCAATTTCCGCAATTTTGAATTTTTTTAAAAATTCAAATTTGCTGAAATTGCGGAAATTGCGGAAATTGCGGAAATTGCGGAATTTTTAATTTTTAATTTAAAAAAAAATTGCAACTACTTATACTTGTACTAGGTATTCTATGGATATCATCTGATTTATCCACTGGGCCACTCCAACTCTAGGTGTCAGTGATTTGAACCATCACCGCCTACTAGGAGTGAGTCGGGTTCGAACCGGCACACTTCTACTAGGTATACTACGGATATCATTTGACTTATCCACTGGGCCATTGAGGCACACAAACATGGTGAATTTCTGGGCTGCTTTAAAGTTGTCCTTCTGGAAATCAGTGTGTAAAGCAAAGTGTCACAGTTTTGACCAGGATTTGAACCCTGGACCTGTGGATCAGAAGCACTGCCACTCATCACACTGAGCTAACTGCTGGTTACTACAACACAGCTTTTCTGTGCTAGTTGATGTTAGTGTGGAATGCAAAGTGTCAGTAAAGAATGGGGTGGGATTGGCCCCTTTATTTTTTTGTTTGAACCTGAGTGGGCTTTGAACCCACCATCTCCCGATCATGTGGCAGCATTCTAACACACTGAGCCACTGGCTCCAGACAATTCACACTTATTTTTTGTTTCTTTTGTTCTTCTGTAAACTCATAAAGTTTTTCACTCCGTGAGATCAGCCAAAGAGTCGAAGGGTTTTCTGTACCTCATTTGAACTGCCTAAATCCAGGATTGAAACAGGGACCGACCTTTAAATCTTCAGCAGGTTCGAACTTGATGCAGTTGAGAATGTCTGACTTAACCCACCTTTCAGAATATAGAGGTTCTTTAGGAGGTTAAAAAACAATGCACACTTTCGACATAAAAGCCCTAAAGGAACAATTTCAATTTTTCAATTAAACTGGTGAAACATAGCAAAGGCCTCCTATGACATGAAATGTCCCTATTCGATCTCGGGCTCTTCCTGGCTATAAGGCTTTGTGTCAAGGTGTTCTAAACTGCTCCCGAAAGAGCAGGTTGGTTTCACTGCATCCATCGGTGCGAATGTGTGAATGTAACGCACATTGTAAAGCTCTTTGAGTGAAGGCGCCAAAGAAACACAATCCATTTAACATTTAACAAGTGTTTACAATAACAGAACAGGCGCTCGTGTTATAAACCCCCCCAACATTTTACGAGGAAGCTCTAAAGCTTTGAGGGCGTGCTGGAGCCTATGGGGAGAGTCATATAAATGAAGCACGGTCAGTACTAAAATACCCACTTGTGAAGGGAAAAGAAGAGGAAAACGGCAAAAGAGTGCAGACTAATGAAAGGGGAGATTTAAAAGAGAAGGAGAAGAAAAAGAAAAAAAAAGCTCAATAACTGTAACACCGCTACGCTACTTTATTAATCCCCCAGGGGAGGCAAGCCGCCGAGTAGTGCCTCCAGAAAAACACAGTTTCATCACAGTTTGATGAACTTTCAGAGACGAAGACATGAAGAAAGGAGAAATGTGTGCTGAGACAGGGAAGTCAAGCGGTTCACATTCAAATGACTTCCCCGCAGCACACTATAAGGAGGGACTTGAGAGGAAGTCGCTGAGAAGATAATATTTGGTATGATAATGATCGCGGCTGCAGTGCCTATTACAACAAAGTCCCCCCCCCCAGTCACCCATGCAGATGAGCGATGGTGGAGAGTGGGCCATGCCGCCATGGCAATGTGTGTCATGGTTTGGCCCTCTGCCTGTTTATTCCCCTCTTTCTGTATCTCTCCCTCTGCCCAGTTGTGTCTGTCTTTCCACTTCGGCCACTCCCACTTCCCATTGCAGCCCTTAGTCCTAGTTACACACCTGGTTCCACTCTCATCAGCTCAGCCAATTACAAACCTGTGAACTCTGCTACAATCAACCCACCACCTATATATACTGGACTCGTACACAAACTAACTGTCAGAACATAATTCAGTGTCCGGTGCTCATCTCAGTGTTCCTCTGTACCTGGAAATCCTCGTTCTCAGTCTGTAAGGTTTGCCCTTTTCTGGACTTGTGTTTTGCCTAGTGCTTTGTTTTAGTTTTGGACTTTGTAAGGCATTTTGGATTTTCCTGAGTTTGAAGTTACAGTCTTTTGTTTGTCAACTGCCTTGTGCTTCAATAAATAAGTTTATTTTTGAACTTCCCTCTGCATTTGGGTTCAGTCATTCTGCCACCGTGACAATGTGTCTTTTGTTTTGTGATGTAGCGCGATAGGGTTGACCCCTGTGGCAAATTATCCTACACACAAAATATGCTCGCTCACACACACGCACGAGCGCTACACACACACGCACACACACACAGTAGCTTAGTGGGGGGTTTCAATAAACACTATAAAAGGGATGTATGGGGGCGTCTCGGGAGCCAGCCAAGAAACAGATGAGCGTGTATACCTGCCCTGGGGAGCGAGAGAGAGCTGAGAGAGAGAGAGAAAACATACTCGCAGTGACATTCTATCTCTCTCTTAAATTCCATTTAACCACTTAAACCCTATATTTAGTTGACCGGATCCCCAAGAGCCCTAGTTGATCGTATTCCCAAGGGCTCTACTATAGCCCTCTCTACGTCTAATATCTTTGCCGAAAATGGTCGATCTGCACAAACAATTCGTCGTGTGAGCTTGTATCAGATCCACCGGCTTCATCTAATTTACGAGCTCGGTTTACAAGCTTGATTTTGCTGCTGCTGCATGCGGGCAGAAACTTCTCATCTCCATTATTTCAACTTTTTAATGGTGTTTCTTTGTAAATGAACTTAATTGGTAGGAAAGATTCTCCATCTCTTCAGACAATCTTTGAGAAAACGGTGCTCAGTCTGTCAAATAGAGTGTTGTTGTCTGATCCTTCACATATATTATCTTCAGAGTACGAGCTGTGTCGTTGCAAGAGCAACCGCAAACCGCTTCAAACGTTCTTTTCTTCCCACTCCAATTGTTCTACTAAACAACCGCCACATAGTTCATAGTTCTTAGTGGGGAAGGGACTCCTTGACCTTCATCAGTTATTTATTGCACTTTACTGTGATACTATAAACTGTGAATACTCTGGCACTTTATATTATGTACCTTCTCTGATTGCAGTTTTGCACTGATCTCTTGCGATACTCTTGTGATACTATATGCTTGTGCTTTGCCGTTTTAAAAAGCGTTGATGTACTGCTGCACTTTTGCCCAAGACAAATTTCCCCTCGTGGGACAATAAAGTATATCTCATATCATCTCATCGTCATCGTGTAAGAGTTTCGGCTGAGTGCAAGAGTGTCGTGCAAGAGTGACGCCTCACAAGCTTGTAGATCGGCTATATTCACAAAACATTTGAGCATTTGGACATACGGGGTTTCCACCCGAAACCAAATGATAATAATATTTCTGCTATTGTTTCCGCTCAGGTTTAAGTGGTGAACTCATCGTCTTCCATCCTTCTCCCCCCGCGGCTGCCTTTCGCAGTCGGAGCCGCCGTGCCCATGAACAGTGTCGCGTTCGTCAGGGCAAGACGCCCAAATCAGCTTTAATGACATTTCATGCCACCTCTCACTTTCAGCGCAAGCTCGGAGAATCCATTCCTCACTCGGATGAACTCGGAACCGCCATTTCAGATATAAACCGCGGCAGGAAACGTTACGCCGTGACCAATCAGATTTAATCACGTATGAAGAGATGTAATTTCGGAGGACACCGGGGGCAGGGAGAAGAGGTTGATATGGATATTAGCCCATGTTGGGCGGGAACCCCTTTTAGTGTTAGCGTTATGCTATGCTTTAGCTATTGAAAAATAGCAGATCTACAAGCTCGTAGCGCGCTGTAGGTCTGCTATTCTTTTTAAATCGACGAACGACTCACACAGAAACATAGCTTTTTCAGAAAACTGTCAGGACGTAGAAGACATTCTTAGAATCTGATCTCGGGTCAGAATGGATTAGTTACTATACAAAAAAAAAAAAAAGGAGAAAAAAAAGGCGTGTTCATCCTCGCCCCCGAATATGAATTTATGAAGCCCCTCTGCTTGTGATTTCAATCTGACTAATGTATCAGAACAGGCCCATCTGTGCAGCACTGACCCCTGAGGTGAGAGAGTGGCGGTGCGCAGGCAGGGAAGCGCTGCCGCGGGCTGGCGGAGGGCGCACGGCGGCTTGTGCCGCCACCCCTGAGCCAAGGTGGCCACTGAGATGAGAAATGGCACCGGGAGAGAGAAGGAGGGGGGAAAAAAGAGGCTTATTAGAGGACGAGAGAGGACATGTATATGTCCATCTCTTCGTCTCGGTTGACTCGTTATACTGTCACACGACGACGTCACCTGTTCACGACGGGAACCCCCTTTTGGGGTTCCTTGTTGCTAATACACAGTATATACTGTAGCAACATAACATTTCAGTTCCTAAATGGGCAACGCGAGGCAAACATCTGTTATATGATTTTATAAGAGGATTGTCACCTAGCGGCGCTTTTGGAGTTGTTATTACTATTTTTTTGTGTTGTCCTTTTAGCCTATAAATGTCTGACTGCACCTTGTGCTGTTTACATTTCTGACTAATAGTACTCTAGACTAGTAGAGCAAGTATTCAGTCAATCAAACACACGTCTGTAGGACGAAACCAACAGACAGACACACACACACACACACACACACACACACACACACACACACACACACACACACAGACATGCTTGTTAAAGCTTAAAAATGAATGTAGGTTCTCAAGACTTCCATGGGAAAAAAGTTTATTTATCAATATGCGGTAGTTTCCAAACTGGTGGAACAATATTTTTTTTCGTTGTAGCTGGTGCCAATATTACTCTGAGAAGCGGCGAAAAGTGAATGGCAAAAAAAAAAGAAAAAAAAAGAAGAAAACAAAAAAAGGAAATAAAAATTAAAATAAAATTATAATAATAAACTGACAGTTATGATTCCAAACACAGGGAAACAAAATTCAACAGGTTTTTTTCCCCCCCTCCTCATCTTCTTACACATGCACATTGAAAATAATACTGTGGCTTAGAACAATAGTAATAGAAATCAACCTACACAGTGATGCCGCTCGCAACCGTGAGCAACCGATATCATCTTTGTGCTAAATTAGGAAAGGAGGGATGACGAAGGGAGAGAGATAGGGAAGGGGAGAGAGAGAGAGAGAGAGAGAGGTGTTGGCTGAGGGAGAAAGGCAGGGAGAAAAGAGTGAAGGAGAGAGCAACTCTAAAAACAAAAGGACCGCCTAGAAGATAATGAGTGGTGGTAAACTGGATGATTTATTGGCTTGAGCTCCGTACGGTCACACTCTCATGCACACTTTTCTTCTCTCTCTCTCTCTCTCTCTCTCTCTCTCTCTCTCTCTCCCAGCCTGGCCCGATAGACTTATTAAAACCACAGAGAGATTAATCTTTGTGAACCGAGGGGTCTTTTGTTACATCTTATATAATGGAGAGAAAGGGAAGGTGAGGCAGTGGAATATCATAGTCTTCAGAGTTAAGTGCCGTCTCCAGCAGGGGTGAGGGGAGGTGGAGGGGGGGGGGGGGGTCGGGGGTCGAGGGGTGCCCCCCCCACCCCCCCCCCCCCCCCCCCCCCCCCCTCACCATACATAGAAGTATTGTTTCGGTGACAACCATT
>NC_137871.1:11121761-11131761 GCF_963924005.1 Protomyctophum bolini | reverse complement strand
GTGGTTGCACCACTCAAAAAAAATAACACACACACACACACACACACACACACACACAACTATACATGCTGCATCACAGACATTTGTTCTGGTGTCGAGATGCTGTGTGAGCCCGTAAATTAGTTATTTCAGCTATTCGTCGTGTGCACAACGAAGTCTACACAGTAAGTGGTTAACGACATACAGAACAGTAACTGTGTATCTGCCGTTTCATTCCTTAGATCAACTGTGATCACATCCCTGTTTGTTGTTTTGCTCCGCACGGCTGCCAATCCCCATTGATGTGATCTAATCTAATTAGCTCAATCAAAATGGCCTTCTAATGAAATCTGTAGTCGTCACTCCCTCTCTCAGCGCTGCTGCCGAGATCCCGGTCTGCGATACGGCCCGGCCAAAGGGAAGAAAAGTACAAAAAAAAAAAAAAAACTAACATTTTTATAAAATGTCGAAGCCACATTCGTACAAGCAAGAGGCCAAGATAGATATGGAAAGAGGGGAGAAGAGGGGAGGGGGGGGGGGGGGTGTATCTGAACATCTGATTTTGTTTTATCCTTTTGTCTGGGGGTCCCGGGGAGGGGAGGGGGGCAAGGCAGAAAGAGGGGGGGGGGGGGGTGAGTTTACTGGATGAGAGAGAGAGAGAGAGGGACAGAGAGAGAGACAGGCAGACAGACAGAAGGAGAGAGAGAGAGAGAGAGAGAGAGGTGGGGGGGGGAGAGAGAGAGACTGGCTCCTCCAGTGACTGAAATCTGAGCACAACCAAATCTGTTTTCCATGTATGCATGCAGCTGCTGCCAGAGAGCAGCTCTCTGCTTCTTTACTGTCCATGACCCCCCCCCCCCCCCCCCCCACACACACACACACACACACACACACACGCAGTCTCTTACACTCAAACGCAAGAGAGCACACACACGCACATGCTTGTGGACACTTATGCAAAACATGCACATTCGCGCACACACATGCACTCACTCACTCGCTCGCTCGACTCAACTGAACGGACACAAACATGCATGCATGCAGGCATGACTGCAGGCACTCATCACGCGCGCGCACGCACGCACGCACACATGCACATGTACACAAACACAGAGACGCGCGCGTGTGTGTGTGCACGCGTGTGCTCGCCTGCAGCCTCATCCCAGCCCAGAGGCTGCCATCTCCACTAATGACCACGTCTCTCCACTCCACTCCACTATAGGCCTCTCTCTCTCTCTCTCTCTCTCTCTCTCTCTCCACACTTAACCGTTTTGGTCGGTCTGGGAAAACCGGTACATTATCATGAATGATGACATCACTGCTGCTGCTGATTCCTGCCTTATCCCATTCTGACCTGAGATCAGATTCTAAAAAAATGTCTTCTATAGATCCTGACGGTTTTCTGAAAAAGCTTACGTTTCCATGTCAGTCGTTCTTTCGATTTTTTCAAAAATAACAGACCTACAAGCTCATATAGCGCGCCACTCAGTGGCGCGCTATGAGCTTGTAGGTCTGCTATTTTTCAATAGCCAAAGCATAACATAACGCCAAAAAGGGGTCCCCGCCCAAACTGGGTTATCAGTGAAATCAGAACGGGGGAGAGTGGGCCAAGCAAACTCCTCGGTGCATTCCTGCACACAGAGCACAGAGTGCTCACATAGTGGCTGTCAAATGGGACCTCATTCCTGAAATATCACGAGCGCTCCAGACTTATACTACAGCCACGGTGCGTCCGTCCGCCATTCCTTCCTCTCCCAGCTCTCCTTCATTGTTGCCTGACATATAATCACTGATCTAACGACGTTGGACAGGTGAGAGCCAGGCACCGGGAGACACGGGGCTGGCATATAATAACTCTTTTTATAGACCCCGAGTAATGTCAAATAAGCAATTATTAAGTGCGGTACGCGGCTTATCACCGTGGGACAGGCAGAGAGCACACTGTGCTTTGGCTGAAGTTTTGTGGCATAAGGACTTATGGGGGGAGGGAAGTCACAATGTAAGTATAGTGGGAGTGATTTATAAAGGGAGCGGTGGAGACTCCATGCAGACAGCAATGTGTGTAGTTTGGCTATACAGCACGGGCTTTCAAAGTGGGGGCGGCCACTTTATAATACAGTTCTGAAAACCATAACATTTTCAGATTTTCTTTTTTTTTAATAAAAAAATAAAAAAATCTGAAAAACAATTTGAGCTATTTCATAAAAATAAACTAATTCTGAAAAACTATTTTAGCTATTTCTGAAAACGTTTGAAAAACTTCAGAATTTCAGGATTAGCTAAAATAGTTGATCTACAAGCTCACGACGCATTGTGAGCTTGTAGAAGCTCACAACGTATTGTGAGCGTACAACATATTTTGAGCTTGTAGATAGGTAGATTAGTCTTTTTTTTTCTTTTAAATATCCATTTAGCAACAGTGGGCCGCAGCCGTGAGGCTATGACTATTTTTTGGGGGGGTCCTTTGGCTTGGAAAAGTCTGGGAACCGCTCTGATGTATTAAGGAACTGCGAAGCCAAAAAAGCATGCAGACAAAAAAAAAAAACGTATGTGTAGTTTGGCTAAAGAAAGACGACCGCTGAAAAGCACGGAGAGAAAAGTCGAGGTGCAGGTTTTAACCCATTCTGACCGGGCACCCATTTTGGTGTTGGCATCATGTTATGCTTTAGCTATTGAAAAATAGCAGATCTACAAGCTCATATCGCGCCACCGAGTGGCGCGATACGAGCTTGTAGGTCTGCTATTTTTGAAAAATTCGAAGAACGACTGACATTTTTAGAATCTGATCTCAGGTCAGAATGGGTTAATCAGACCAGTGTGTGTCCCGTGGAAACCTCGTATGAATCTGATCTCAGGTCAGAATGGGTTAACGACTCCTTCACTTAGCGATGCTTTTTAAATCCCCCCCCCCCCCCCCCCCCCCCCTCCACCCGGGTTATCTACAATTCCAATCAAGATGAAACAAGATGGATTAGCCGCAGATCAAGAAAACAAGTGTGTCTTTGAGTCTCCTTGTGTGCAGCCAGCGCTGCCCTCTGTGTGTGTACACAACAACATGAATAAATACTGAAGTATACGGGGCTGTCATTTGGGTCCAAACTCTCTGCTTTTTGAGGACACTGTCAAATCCAGAGTGTCGAGTGTAAAAACTAATATAACGGATGTTATTTTACAGTGCAATTAACACTGACCGTTTTACTGTGCACTGCGGTATTGCGCTGCATTTATTTTCAACTGCCGTGATTTTCCAACCTATTTCGTCTCGCTGACCACTTGAAAACAATTCGCTTATACCCTGAAAGGCTCGCGAAACGCTGATTAACGAGAGAGCGGAACGGCTACTACTAATGTTTACTCTTTTTTCTTTTCTTCCCCTCCCTCCATTCTCAAGATGAAAATGTAATGAAAACCTGATTAATTATTAGAAGGGACTAGCCCCGGAGGCTGCAAGTACTCATTATCTCACGCTGGCGTTTAAAGAAAAGAAACATTTATTCCAAACATCAGAAGAATAATACAATATTTGAGATAAAAGGAGTATTATAATGTATAACTTATAAATTAATCCCCCCCCCCCCCCCCTCCCAGGTTGGCATTCTTAACCCATTCTGGCGGGAACCCATTTTGGTGTTAGCACTATGTTATGCTTTAGCTATCTACAAGATCTACAAGCTCATAGCGCGCCAACGAGTGGCGCGCTACGAGCTTGTAGGTCTGCTATTTTTGAAAATCGAAGAACGACTGACATAGAAGACATTTTTTTAATCTGATCTCAGGTCAGAATGAAAACTGTCAGGATGTAGAAGGCATTTTTAGAATCTGATCTCAGGTCAGAATGGGTTAATGGGTGGCGCGACTAAGCCCCATGTTGTGAGAAAGTGATGGTTACTAATCAGTGAAGTGGGTGGTCGGCTCACCAGTGTTCCCAGGGACCACGGGCCCGATGCGGTTCTGGTCAGGGGCGCCGGAACTGGACTCTGGTATCAGGTTGTCCTCGGGCTTCTCTGGTGCCGCGGGCTCCTCTGGAACCACTGCGTTTGGATCTGTATAGGGGAAACACACCGTTCAATTCAATTCAATTCAATTCAAAGGGCTTTATTGGCATGAGAAGACATACGTTTACGTTGCCAAAGCAGAAAGAACAATACAATACAACACAGCGATGCAATCAAAACAAACTTCATGTACGTTTGAAAGTCAGAATCTTCTATGTACCGAGGTCACTCGATGCAGGTATAGTGGCAGGAATATACACAATGATTGGTCTTTAGGGTGGTTGCGTTCCATTTGATGTCCTTCTCCTATCACAGCAACTCACAAATCCTGCTGCTGTGTTTTGCACATTGTTGTACTTCGCCAGCAGATATGGGAGTTTGTTGTCATTTTTTGTCATTGGTCAACACACGCACGTACACACACGCGCGCACACACACGTGCACACACACACACACACACACACACACACGCAGACCGACAGACAGACAGACAGAAACTCAATAAGTCTCAGTTCAATTCAGTTCAGTTCTGCACGCGTCGCGCGTCCATATGGCTCGGCTTCTGTGCTGGAGGGTTAGTAGGATTCTAATTTATTATCATTTCAAGTGTAGCTTTTTTTTTTCTTCTATTAAACATAGATTTGAAGGTTATATGAAATTCCCCCAGCGCTCAGGAGGAGTAGAGAGATGAAAGCAGAGAGGAAGACGAAGGTGGAGCCAGGCCGCCAGGATCCTGTGTGTGTGTGTGTGTGTGTGTGTGTGTGTGTGTGTGTGTGTGTGTCCTGTCGTAAAATACCTCTTGTCTACATCAGCAACTCCTTCGGCAAACACTCAGACAGGCGTTTCCACCGCCGACACATTCATGAGAGCAACACGGATTGATACTCGCACTCGTACATGGTACACACACACACACACACACACACACACACACACACACACACACACACACACACACACACACACACACAAACACATCACCTACACTTACAATACACTTAAGCCTGGCAGAATGGGGCTAAGTAGTTATATATTAACTTTTTATTGTTTTACATTATTCATCGCGTTTAAAAAGGCCATAATATGCCTTATTTATTGCAGCGGCTTTACGTCTGCCAGAGACAGGACACACTTCTGACGAGGAGAGAGAAAATAGCGGGGACGAGGAAGAGGGAGGGAGGATGAGGAGAGGAGATGGGAGGAGGGGGGGGGGGGGGGGGGCGTTGGGGGGGGGGGTGGTTACATCAGCTCTGAAGGGAATACCTCCAGCTATACAGCAAAGCAGGCCAGACGCCCGGTTTATCAGCGATGCTGCTGACTGTCTGTGTTGTCTCTGTTGTGATTCCAGCAAACTCTTACTTTGAAGTCTCGGTGTGTGCACGTGCAGTGCTAAAACATTGCCAGGGTCCGAGGGGTCGTCTTTACGACGGGGGGGGGGGGGGGCAGTTAAAAACAAACTATTGCTTTTTGAAACCAGTCGCATGACTCTAGTCTGCACTGGGCTATCTGATGGCTCTCTATCTCTCTCTCTCTGTCTGTCTGTATGTCTGTCTCTGTTTCTCTCTGTCTGTCTGTCTGTCTGTCTGTCTCTGTTTCTCTCTGTCTGTCTGTCTCTGTCTCTCTCTCTCTGTCTGTCTCTGTCACTTATCTGCATCTGCCCAAGGGTGGGGGGGGGGGGGGCGGGCTATATGTGAGATAATGTGAGTAAAAGGGAAGGGGGGGGGATTTAAATGTGCTTCCCTTGTGGCATTTTTGGGTGTCTGTGTGATGGGAGTGCGTGCACACGCATAATGCTCCATGCCCTGTGTGTCTTTTTGCACAAGCATGGGTGTGTGTGTGTGTGTGTGTGTGTGTGTGTGTGTGTGTGTGTGTGCGTGTGTGCGTGTGTGTGTGTGTTTGAGACGCGTGCGTTTGAGACAGCGAAAGTGTGTGTGTGTGTGTGTGTGCGTGCGTGCGCGCGCGTGAGGTAAAGCACTCTGACAGTCTATCAGTCTATTTCCTCTCTGGTTTGGCGGAGACTCGTGCGGGGTAAGTCATCAGGGAACGAGGGAGTCTGGCACATATGAAAGAGTCGAGAAGAAACAGAGGAAAAAGATGGTGGGAGGGAGAGAGGACACAGCGAGAGAGAGGGAAATAAAAGAAAATAAATCAGGAGAAAAAGAGGAAGATTTGACTTATACGGTCACGGTGGAAGAAGTACTCGGAACTCTTTGCGATAAATTAAAAGTAGCCATAATTGTAGAACAATACTCTCTCTTCGGGTAAAAAAAAGTACAAAAGTGTTGGCATCAAAATGTACTTAAGTACCGAAAGTAAAAGTACTTGTGTTGAATTGCGGTTATACGTTGTGGGCCTTGCAGGTCTGCTTTTGAAGTTTGAAGTTTGAATCTTAATGAGGTTAAAGATTGTTTTGTAATAGTAATCTAAATCTGCCAAATAGCTATATAGTAACTAAAGTGGTCAAATAATTGTAGCAAGTACAATAGTTGCAATAGTGGAGTAGAAGTATAACGTATGAAGTAAAGTCAAAGTACCTCAAAATTGTACTTAAGTACATGTAGTTGGTTACTTTCCCTTCAATTGTTTCTTTTACATTTACCAAACTGAACCGCATTACTAAACCATTTTGTGCAGGAACGCCTTTTGGTGTTGGCATCATGTCGTGCTTTAGCTATTGAAAAATAGCAGATCTACAAGCTCATAGCTTGTAGGTCTGATTGTAGGTCTGCTATTTTTGAAAAATGGAAGCTTTTTCAGAAAAGTGTCGAGACATTTTAGAATCTGATCTCAGGTCAGAATGGGCTAATTCCACCTCGTCACGTCTCTCTCTTTCTCTCTCTCTCTCTCTCTCTGTCTCTATGTCTCTCTCTCTCTCTGTGTCCAGTACACTGCAGCAGCAGCAGCAGCGGGTGCTGGTGCTGTGCTTGTGACCTCTCCGCCGTGAGGCTGTTGTGAGGCATCAATAATAGATGAGGGGAGACAGGAGTGAGAAGTGGGAACATTTCACGCGTGGCGGCGGATATGAGAGAGGGGGACACAATGATCTGATTCACTGTTCCACAAACCCCCTCCCCCTCCCCCACCACCACCACCACCACCACCGCTCTCTCCCCTCCCCTCCCCCTCCTCCTCCCTCCGACGCTGTGTCAACCACCACTGAGCATGTGCGGCGGAGAGGCGCGCGCAAATGTTCTGACCCAATTTTTCTCTTGCCTGTACTGTATATACCGCTGACATTTCCCTTAGCTATGCACAGACAGCGACTGTACCGCCACAGAACTGACATGGCAGGCCGACCAGAAGGAGGAGAGGAGAGGAGGGGAGAGGAGAGGAGAGGAGGGAGGGTAGGGGGGCAGAATATACATATATATATATATATATATATATATATATATATATATATATATACAGAGAGAGCGAAAAAAGTGAGACAGGAAAAAGGAGAATGAAAGAGGAACAGATGGATATGGAACAAGATAGACAGAGGAGAGGGAGAAGAGAGAGAGAGAGAGAGAGAGAGGAGAGAGCAGAGAGAGAGAGAGAGAGAGACAGAGAGAGAGAGTGGGAGAGAGAGAGAGAGTGGAAAGTGAGAGAAAAAGTGAGATTGAGAGAGAAGTACAATAGAGGGAGAGGGAGGGAGAGAGAGAGAGAGAGAGAGATAGAGAGAGGATATGCGTGAGTGGGTGAGTCAACATATTTCTAATGAGCACAGTGACAATGATGTGGAGAAGCAGACATGCAGAGCAGAGCCAACGCAGATGAGGAGAACATGGTTTTACCCCCCCCGCGCGCAGTTGTTCCCTTCCACTGAGTCAGTTTCCTCTCTCCTTCCACTGAGTCTGTTTCCTCTCTCCTTCTCCTTCCACTGAGTCAGTTCCTCTCTCCTTCTCCTTCCACTGAGTCAGTTGCTCTCTCCTTCTCCTTCCACTGAGTCAGTTTCTCTCTCCTTCTGTTTCCTCTCTCCTTCCGTTCCACTGAGTCTGTTTCCTCTCTCCTTCTCCTTCCACTGAGTCTGTTTCCTCTCTCCTTCCACTGAGTCAGTTCCTCTCTCCTTCCCTTCCACTGAGTCAGTTCCTCTCTCCTTCTCCTTCCACTGAGTCTGTTTCCTCTCTCCTTCCCTTCACTGAGTCTGTTCCTCTCTCCTTCCCTTCCACTGAGTCTGTTCCTCTCTCCTTCTCCTTCCACTGAGTCTGTTTCCTCTCTCGTTCCCTTCCACTAAGTCTTTTCCTCTCTCCTTCTCCTTCCACTGAGTCAGTTCCTCTCTCCTTCCCTTCCACTGAGTCTGTTCCTCTCTCCTTCTCCTTCCACTGAGTCTGTTTCCTCTCTCCTTCCCTTCCACTGAGTCTCTTCCTCTCTCCTTCTCCTTCCACTGAGTCTCTTCCTCTCTCCTTCACTTCCAGCGTGAGACCAAAAGACAAGAACACGGGCTCTTAGCCCATTCTGACCTGAGATCAGATTCTAAAAATGTCTTCTACATCCTGACACTTTTCTGAAAAAGCTATGTTTCCGTGTCAGTCGTTCTTCGATTTTTCAAAATAGCAGACCCTACGAGCTCATAGCGCGCCACTCGGTGGCGCGCTACGAGCTTGTAGATCTGCTATTTTTCAATAGCTAAAGCATAGCATGATGCCAACACCGAAAGGGGTTCCCGACAAAAATGGGTTAAAACAAGCCTCGCATGTCTGTGCATCCGTACAGCGGCGATGCGAAGTGACGGAGGCCCTGCGGGTGTGTAGCGCGTCGTCGGCGTTGCTGCGGCGGTGGCCCCTGGCCGCGGGATAGCTCCGAATAACGCCAGTGTATGAAGGAATGGGCACAGACAGTATACACCATGATTGTTCTGCACATTAGCATGAGTCACCAAGCTATATTTGCATAGACCCGAGTATATACACAGGAATAATATGGAGGGAGAAAAAAAACCTCATTTCATATTATGTGCTATCGGCAAATCTTGGCTATATACCATTGGGGGGGGGGGGGGGATGCGCCAGCAGCAAACTGCAGAGCCCGAGGCAGTCGTGTGAGAGTGAGTGTGTGCGTGGCGTGTGTGTGTGTGTGTGTGTGTGTGCGTGCGTGCGTACGCGCGTGTGTGTCTGTGTCTTCAACATGATAGCATCTGGGGTCGGTGCCAAATAGGGGAAGGGAATTGTGTGTGTGTCTGTGTGTGTGTGTGTGTGTGTGTGTGTGTGTGTGTGTGTGTGAGGGGGGGGGGGGGTCTGTATTGTTCCAACAGACATACCAACCACATCCTACCACTCCTCCGAAAGATTCCCAATAAAAACGTTGGTTATATTATATCGACTTTACTCTCATGTCACAGAGGCGAGAAACAACGCCCCATGTGGCCACATGTCGTGGGTGCATGTCAGGTCTCGTCATAATATCGCCACTATAGACCCTTTCTTCTCGAGGAAGATGCCTTCCACCATTTTGTGGGAACAATAGTATAGTCCCCGTCAGTGAAATGCACCGGCGAGGCTCCGTCTCTGGAGCCTATATAACATCACATGCCCTTTTCAAAAAAAAAAAGAAGCAAATGGACACTGACTGCAGTTGGAAATATCTAATTGACACCGTCTAGACTCTAGAGAGAAACCTTGTATGTCCAAAAGTGTTACTTCAGGAAAGAAAACAACCTGTGTTCCAGTGGAGACAGTGAGGTTACAAATATAGTCAACACGCACTTGTTTAATTCCTTTCGTTGGTCAAGTCATTCTGACCTGAGATCAGATTCTAAAAAATGTCTTCTACATCCTGACTGCTTTCTGAAAAAGCTATGTTTCTGTGTCAGTCGTCCTTCGATTTTTCAAAAATAGCAGATCTAGAAGCTCGTAGCGCGCCACCGAGTGGCGCGCTACGAGCTTGTAGATCTGCTATTTTTCAATAGCTAAAGCATAATATATTGCTAACACCAAAATGGGGTTCCCGCCCCAAAATGGGTCAAATACTTTTGCATGATGACAAAGTAGGGCATTAATAAATTTTAAAAAAAGAGTTTTTTTTGGAAAGTTGAAAAATGGAGA